>NC_034413.1:71224150-71289779 GCF_002078875.1 Numida meleagris | reverse complement strand
CGGAGCGCGGCGGCTGCTGTCCGGCAGGGAAGTCTCTGGGCCGGCCGTGGAACCGCCTCGGCTCTCCTAAGCTGCTCAATTCGGACGCGCGGCGCTGATGCTCAGAGTCTTTTGAACAGGTTTTGTTCCGTAATCTCTTCCTCGTTTTTTATTACAGTTCGCCTGAACGTCACTGAGCTCAGCTAAGGCAGGAGTGCTGAAAGCACGTATGCAGCTCGGGCCCGGGCACTTCTGCTCCAAACACACGGTCCAGCCCGAGGTGTGAGAACCGTGGTCGCACCTGATGCAGCACAGCCTTTGTATTGGCAGTGTGAAAAGGAGTGCATCGTGGCTGACAAGATCCGCAAAGAACAACAGATTTGGTGAACAGAAGTAATAATAAAAAAAGCCTCAGAAGCACCCAGGCCGCCCTTAAGCAGGGCCACGGCCCTAGAAGAAGCACAGTCCCACCAACAAACACACAGTGAGTGCAGAGCAAGGTCTGCACCGGCCGAGCAGGAGAAGCGCTGTGTCCCAGGAAGCTCGCCTGATGGGTTTGTGGCTGCTGCGGCCAAACACCCCAGTGCACGCTCTGCCCCTGGGCCGGAGATTGGGGAGCACCCGCAGAGGGGACGGTGCCTCTGAGCACAGCTTTGGCAGAACCAGCGCTGGGGGAAGGCCTGCTACTCTCTGCATGCCTGTTTCCAAGGTACTGAAAAATCAGAGCACAGAGGACAACCGCAAAGTGATCTGAAGGAATAGGATGATGCAGTCAGAGCCTTATTCCGGTCCTCAAAAAGACGACTGTGGGAATTTGATTATGATATGTAACTGTAATGGAAGAAGGGCTAGGCATGAAAAGCTTTTTTAACTCTATGGATGGACCTTAACTCAAGCATTTTTTGACTTCTGGGATTTGACTTTGCAATCTGAGAACTTGCTTTCTGCTTCTTGCAGACTTTCATCAGATGATGCAGTGAACCACCCCTGCTCGTACAGGGTTCTTTTCATCACAGGCACATGTACGCCAGTTCATCGCATTAGGATGCAGGGGAACGGTGCACTGCTGTGCCAGGGGAAGGCCAGACTGAAGCAAGGCAGCCAAGAGCTGGGCCTGGTGCCCCATGCAGCCGGCAGTGCCCTCGGTAACTGCTGCAACTCCTGGTGGCCCTGAGGAGGTGGGCAGTGCAGCTGGGTGGTTGCTGGAGGCCCCTTCCCACTGCGCTGTGCTGTATTTATTTGTGCCATTTACACGCTTCGTAACTCCTTCATCTTCTGTGATCACTTGAAAAAAATAGAGACATTTTCTGCTTTATTTTCACAGAGAGATCACTAACTGAAGAATACAGCGATACTGGTTAAAATGACTACTAAGTCCTTTGTATAAAAACATGAAGATATTTTTGTTTTCTCCGTCAAGCAATGAAAAGCGCGTGCTCTATTTTTAAGCAGATAATAGACAGTGATATAACTTCAGGATTGTACTCGTTTAAAACGCAAGGTTGGGTTTTGCGTCTCTTATTCCTGCTGCACGTTGACGAACCCTTCAGCAGGTACGCACAGGGAATTAAAACAGCGCTGTGTCCTTTGCGTGCTCCCCACCCTGCTGTTGTCCTCAGGACAGGGACATGGTACATACATATCAGCTCCTGAACTGCCCCTTCTTCAGATCAGCACGTTAAGGTAAAAGGGGTCCGAGAACCATTCACCTTAATGCCGTGGTTTGAAAACCGTCAGTAAACCAAGCTGTGTTTGATGACAAACGTCAGAGCAGTGAGGCTCCCGGCCTGAAGGATGGACGGACAGCTGAAAGCAACTTCGGGTGTCTGCTTCTAATCCGCCATCAAGCGCCCCCAGAGCTTTGGTCTGTATAAATAATTCAACGGTGTTTGACAGGTAACGCGTTTAATTGTTACTTAGTAATCTCTTATTTCACAACTGCAAAATTCTACTTCAAAATCTCAGCGTTCACTTCCTGTTTTTAAAATACGACATTTTGAACCAAACACCAGAAGAATGTACCTGCTGATGAGACCTCAGCGTAAGTCAAAGAATTTGTGAATCGGAGTAGCTCAGTAGTCACGCCAGCTGGCTTTTAATGCTGAAGTTAAGATCTCTTAGTTGCAAGAACAAGGAGGATTGTCACACCACAAGAAGTGAGTTGTAACTGCTCTGTTGGTGTCAAATCCTACCGGAAATGAGGTACAGATATTTTTACTCTGGTGCAGCTGTTGTAACCCTGATGGGCTGTATCAAGGTAGCCACTACACAGCGTTATCTCCAGTTATTTACCTGAACATCTCACATTAATGGCTTTAAAGTGATGTTTTATATAGGTGCAGACAGAGGTTTAGCAGCAGCAGTCTGTGTGCCACCACAATGAGCACAACCTCGATAATGTTAGCAGAATATGATGTGCTTTTCTCTCCCAAACTCAAACTGCTTGCCTTTTACACCCCAAGCACCCAGTGCTCCAGCCATTCACTGCGTCCGGGCCAAACTGCTCAGCTTCCCTAATACAACACAGTTTCATATAATTACCAAAAAGATTAATCTTCCTCACACCAAAAAAGGAAAACATAGAGACAATACAAAATAGATTTATAAATAACTGAAACGGTTTGCTGAGCAAACTGATTTATGTTCGTGTTCAATTCATCATGAAAAACTGAGTTTAACTACCAAATAATTACTACAATGCCAGAGTATTCTAGAACATTTTCTATGCTGTGCATGCATTTCATGCAGCATCTTTCAGTATGTCTGTGAGGGGCACAAAAGAGGACCCATGTGTGTGCTCAGAAACAAGTGGAGGGCTGACACAGAACAAGGGCATCCTCACGAGAACATCTGGCACGCTTGCCTTGAGAGGCAGAGCAACACGGAGACGAATCTTGGGGGCACACCAGCAGTGGTTCGCTGTCTGCCACTTCCTTCATTTTGACTCCAGCAGCTCAGGAACTGGAGACCTGACCCAGAACAAAGGCAGCTCAGGACACGGCTTCTCTCTCTTCCTGCAGAGAACCTCTTCCCTCCATTCTGCAGTGAGGCCGTGTCTGGAAAGAGAGGAATTCTCTCAGAGGAAATGTCTCAGCTCTGGCAGCCTTTTATGATTTTGTCTTTGAAATCTGAGACAGAAAAACAGAGCTGTAACACCGCTGTTGTGAGTGAGACATGTTCTGAGGCATGTCCAGTGCTTGCTCTCTCCATATACAAACTTAGAATTTTTGAAATAGTACTTACTGTCAATTTGATTTAGGTCCTGTTTCACAGGACAGCCCAGAACTGGGACAATTTTAACTGATTTCAACATTTCCCTATTTGCCTCAGCAGAACAATACTTTCGATCACAGCGACACAGATTTCTGCTCCCATCAGTAGCATTTTCTTGGGAAGAATTCAGCATACATCTGGTTTTCTGCTTCTGCTATTCTGCCCTTTGTGCCTTCCACACATTTTGTCAGAAAATTTCCAGATAATTTGTCTACTCAGCCACTGAAATTCTTCAGCTCCTCTGTTTTCTTTCCCACAGAAGCTCTGGCCCTGCACTGGTTTCATACTGATAGGAGCTCACTCAGCCACACAGCTCTCACTCCTCCTCAGCAGAACAGGGGAGAAAACACAGTGAGAAAAACTTCAAGGGCTAAGATAAAGACAGGGAGATCTCTCACCAAGCACCAGCATGGGGAAAAGAGAGGCAGCACAGAGAGATGAATGTAATTCATTAGCTGTAGATAGACAGCAGAATAGAGCAGTAAGAACTAGAAGTACCTTCCTTCCATTCACCCTCTTTTACCTCCTCTCCCCAAGCAGCACAGGGGAACAGGACGCAGTCAGCCCATGGCACTCCATCTCTGTTGCCTCTGTGGTCTCTCTCCCCCTGCTCCATGTGCGGTCCCTCCCATGGATGTTGTCCTTTCTGAGCCAACTCCAAGTGGGTTTCCCACAGGCTGCAGCTCTCCAGGCACCACTCCAGCCCAGCTCCGTACCACTGGGCCATCCTTCAAGAGCTGCTCCAGCATGGCTCCATATCATGGGGTTCATCCTTCAGGCCTCCCAGCAGTTTTTCCTTTCCTTCAAGTGTGCTCTCCCAGAGGGGCAGCCAGCACCGCCCGTTGGCTCAGCCCTGGCCAGCAGCAGGCCCCTTTAAGAGCTGGCTCTGATCCAGCATGGGGCAGCTTCTGGACTCCTCATAGAGGCCACTCCTGCAGCCTTCCACCACCAAACCCTCGCTGTGGAAGCCCAATGCAGGCTGTCCTCATAGCTTCCCTGCATGATAATTCATGCAAGCTTTTAGCAGTTTTAGAGATATTCTGGAGAACAGGATCTTCAGACAGAGGAGAAATACAATGCTAGCAGTGTTCCCTTGTAACACTAGTGATGAGGAGGAACAGAAAACCAAGACTTCTTTTTCTGCTCAGCTTTTCTGCTGCTTATGTTAATTTGGGCCCATCTTAACCTTCTTATCATCATAAATGTTGAGCTCCCTTGCAATATCACTGCTTTTACCCCATCAGTTTAAGACTCATGCAAAATAATAGTTTGGTAGAAAACTGATTTACTGAACTTTAGAAAGTAATTTGTCCTCTGACTAGTAGAACAACAGCAGCACTTTATATTCAGTAGCTTTGTGCATCTGCAATTATTTAAGAAAGTATCAATTTAAGGTTTTTGTATGTAAAAGAGCTGTTCACCTAGCACGCAGCTACCTGATGTCTCAGCCTGCCTCTGTCTGTGATGCTGCCTTTTGCACAGTGGAGGAATAGCAAGAGGTAATTTCATCTTGCCCACCTATTTCAAGCTCACATCTTCCAGTTTGACTTGAAATGAACTAACTTGTTCTAAAGCTATTCTGAGAAGGGGAACGTGTAGGTATGCACACAGGAATTATACGTAGATCTGTTTCCCCTATGAAACCAGGCTAGAAGTTGGTCACAGGGCTTTACAGGCAAAAAGAATGAAGCTTGATATCAAGTTATAAACAATACCTATTTCAAACTTCTGCGATCACTGCGTGCATCAGCTGAGTTACCCAACAGGTTTTCTACTTCATCTGCAGATCTCCAGATAAGTGTTAACTCCTCATTTAACTTGTGCAGGATTGTTTGGAGGCAGTATAGGAGGTTGCATCTTTTCTGTTGCTCCACTGCATCAGAGAAGCAGCAAGAGATGGGTAGTAAACTTTGGATAGAAGAAAAGCAGCACTGTTATTCACCTATCTGTGCAGGTGTGATCCATGAGCACACATACAAAGGTGCTGTTCAAAGACAGCCAATTGCATACATGCAGCACAAGGAACAAAGCCTAGGGTACATCTCCTCAAACACATACGTATGCGGGTAACCTACAATCCCATGGACTGAGACAGCTACAGGAGAAATAAGAAAATAGGATAGCTGAACGGTGCATTACAAGTCCTGGTATTGCTGGCAAGTAATAAAGAGTCTACACAATCCCACAAGAAACTTTTGTGCTTCCACAACAAGCAGAATTTGGATTACAGCCTTGCTCCCGCAGGAAATCTGTGTCACGGGCACACCTCTGAACTCCTACGGAACAAGTGGAATTTGAGATGTTGTTATGGGCCCTGAGTTGTAAAAATAATATTCATAACATTCTGCTTTCCTTTATGCAGCAATAGAACTAACTAATGCTGAGGAATCTTTTAAGGGAGCTTAACAGTGATGAATGTTTTAAAAAGTACTCTTGGTTACAGGAAACAACATCAGCAACATGATTTAGCAAAGAACTTAGGGTAAAAATGTTAGTGCACTAAGCAGCTTCCTGCTTGAAATCCAAGAAGCCACAAGGCAAAACCCTGTACATACGAGAAGTCTTGTTCATTCAGAATTTCCTGCAGCCTTCTTTGACATTAAGCAGCTCTTGAGGCAGTTGTTGAGAATGAGTGAGGAGTTCCTCGTTCCTTGTGCACAAAAATATTCAGACACTAAAAATGAGGATCAGCGATTTGGAATGCACTTCCAGTGCTTCCAGCTTTTCAATTCACTGATTTTTTTTTTGTTATATCCAAGGGATTTCTGAAGTATTAGGTGTCATTTCCTACATAACAAAATATTTTCTCCCTTGAGATTAGTGCTGCATTCCCTGCTGTCCCAGAGCCTTGGAACATTCCACTACTGCCACACTTCCATCCCATTTTGGTGTGTGGGAATGTGTGCACACACAGATAAGGCATTCTCAACAAAGCCATCCGTGGGTAAAGTTCTTGAAAGAAGTCACAAACGCATCATGGCAAATACATTTGTAACAGTTTGAAATGCCTTGTTTACCATTTGCCAGTTTAATTCAGTTAGAAATCATTAATATTAAAGATAGTAACCTCCTAAAGCTGGCCTTGCTTTGTTTGAGGCCAGAGTTCAACATAATTGGAAAGCACTTTATTATGAAGTACTGCCTTTAGAAACCTCAAAAAAAACTTCTGCATACGCATTGAGAAAATTATATGCCTGCCCATCTTTGAAGATCTAACAAAATCATCTGATTCTAAATTTAGCTTTCTGATTTTTAATGTTTTAAGGCTGAGATCCGTAGAACAAACTAAGTCTAAAATTCTACACTTCAGCTATTTTTTTAATATCTTGCTTTCCACTGTGTTTGATGTTTCTTGACAGTAACATATGGAGAATAGATATTTCAGGCCTGGGTAGCTTAAAGACAGCTCAGAGTTCGCTCTAACTCTTGATTTAAAAAAAAACCCACCATACCAAATATGGAAGATTTAAGCTAGAAGGAATTTCAAGAAGTTATGAGCAACAAAAGTAGGTTGAATTAAAGTTTAAAGTCATTACTCATTTTAGTGACTGTTCTATTTCAGTATATGTTTATCGTACATGTTACAATTGGAATGATGGCTACCATATAAAAACAAATTCTTTATAACAGCTTAGGAAGAACTCCAATTATTCCTTTACATAAAAGTAACTTGTCAAGTAAATGAAGTTAGCTTCAGAAACACCATCCCTTTTTACATAAGGGATGTGAAATGATGTATCCAATTTCCTAACATCGCCCAGTTCACAGAGGAATGGATTCATTCTGAAGTAACCATATTTAAAAATACACCATGAAAGCATCTGTAAAAGCAGCAAACGCTGATCATCTATGTAAATGTGCCTAATAAAAATATACTGTGCATTTTCCTGTATTCCTTGTTATATGTCTTGCTTTAATCTTCTGCAGCTATGAACTTTGAGAAGGTAGGGAGGAAAAGGAACCACTCTGCAACTGTTACATCCTTAGTATCGACAACGTGAAGAGTCCTCTGTGAAATAGTAAATCATGATTTCAGAAATTAATCTTTTATTTTTCTTTGAAACTATTTCAGCAATTTTTTTTGCAGATTAAGTCTCTGTTCTCCTACACTATAAGCTCTCTCCAGAAGCTGGCTTAGCTGGCTGAACCTTAGTTAAGATGCAGACACTGCTACCTCTTGTGGCAGAAGTGGTATGCTCATAATAACTACTGAGGCTTCTGAAATTCCTCTTGCATACAATTGCTAAACCTGTATTGCATCTTAAGTCTTAGCAAACTTGGAAAGCTAGAAGGTAGGAAATACTCAGACTTCACAATTTTAACCACCTCTTAACTAAAAATTGGTAATCTGTTATAAAAGAAATTATTAACAGAAATTTGTCTAGCATGACACTATCTAGAAGCTTTCCATCAAAAATCCAAAAGGAGTGGGATAATGTGCAGGACTGTGTCTATAGACAGGTTTAACAAGAAGAATAAAGATGTTCACTATCAGGTCGAATCATTGTTCTCTGCATAGTTTTGTCAAAGAAAGTGAAAATGATGACTAATAAAAAGGGAAGCCAAAACACCTTACAGTGCACAGTAGCTAAAGAGACTGGAAACAGCTGCCAAGTCCAAGCCTGGTTCAATAATGCAGTCTGTAGAATGCTAGCATAGCAGCAGCCCTTCAGCTGACAGCAGGGAAGACAAGAAGCAGCCAGATAAAGCTTGAGGCCTGGAAGTTCCAATGGTCTGAAGGCAAAATGAATGCAACCCAGGTTATCTGCAAACAATCTCCTCACATCTAACCTCTTTAAAAAGATTTGACTCACATGAAGTGTGCTTTTTTCCAGCTAAAACGATCACCTGCAAGCACCTGTCCTGCTTTTGCTGATTGGCTGCAGACAACCTACAAGATGCAGAAAGGAAATATGAGGAATGGCAGCATGTTAGAATCATAGCATCACTGAGGTTGTAAAGGCCTCAAAGATCATCCAGTCCAACCATCCACCTATCACCAACACTTCCCACTAAAACATGTCCCTCAGTACAACATCTAAACATTTCTCAGACACCTCCAGGGTTGGTGACTCCTCCACCCCCCTGGGCAGCCTGTGCCAGTGCCTGATCACTCTCTTGGAGAAGAATACTTCCTAACGTCCAACCTGAATCTCCCCTGGCACAACTTGAAGCCGTTCCCTCTATTCCTATTGCTAGTTACACGACAGAAGAGGTCAACCCCCACCTCACCACAACCTCCCTTCAGGCAGTTATAGAGAGCAATGAGGTCACCCTGAGCCTCCTCTTCTGCAGACTAAACAATCGCAGCTCCCCCAGCCGCTCCTCTTAAGCCCTCACCAGCTTTGCTGCCCTTCTCTAAACATGCTCCAGGGTCTCGATGTCTTTCTTGTAGCGAAGGGCCCAAAACTGAACACAATACTTCCCTGCTCCTGCTGGCTGCACTATTTCTGATACAAGCCAGGATGCCATCGGCCTTCTTGGCAACCTGGGCACACTGCTGGCTCATGCTCAGCCAGGCGCTGACCAACACCCCCAGGTCCTTTTCCTCCACACAGTCTTCCAGCTGCTCCGTCCCACACCTGTAGCGCTGCATGGGGTTGCTGCAGCCAAAGTGCAGCGCCACTTGGACTTGTTGAACTTTACCCCGGTGGCCTCAGCCCAGCTGTCCAGATGCCTCTGTAGGGCCTTCCTATCCCCAGGCAGATCGATGCCTCCCGCCAACCTGGTGTTATGACTACATTTAAACTACAGTCATCAAGGACAGTTCCAAAACAAAAGACTGTTTACTGTGAACCTGCTTTAGGAGTTATGCACATAGTGCCACAGATGACACTATTAGTCCAAGCAATTTTCACAATCCAGAAATATACTCCTTCCTCTATCACTGAAAGAGAAGGGGAACTCAATAAATGCAAATGTTTGTGTATGCATCAGTTATCAAAACTGGGTTTTTCGCAAGTAAAGGTTACTGGGCATGAATATTGGCAAGCCTGTATGTACTATTTGGAGAGCAACAGACTGAATAAGAACATCTTGGAAGGAAGAGAGGCTTTAAACAGTCTTTTGTTACAGCTCCCTTTTGTTGTAGGTTTCCAGATTAAATGCATTTTCTTTGTCATTTCACCTGCTGCATGACTTTGCACAAAAATCAGAAATCATGTACTATCAATTCAGATTTAAGTCTGTACACTGAGTAACACAATTTATTCCAAAACAGCTGAAGTTTCACACTTCCAAATTCAAGTAGCTCTGTCAAGTACCACACAACTTGTGAGTATCAGGTGGTAAGAGGCAGAGACTCATCCTTGCTCAAGAAGAAATTCATCCCTGTCCAGGGAAACATGCTTTATTTAAGCCTTCAAACAGAATGCGTAACGCTATCAAATTTAAGAATATTTTGAAGGCCTTGAAACCAATCAGCATTTATAGAAATCTACTACTATGGTTTTCACTGCCACTTGGCTTCAGCCACTCCCATCTCTAAGCCATTCCCATCTGTACAGTATTTTGAAGTCTACAGACAATAAAAGAACAGCATATTAACCCGTGCTGTTTCCATCAAGAAGCTCAACAGAAGAAAGCGTTTCCTGAAGCCGTGCCATTCTTGTCACATGCCTGCAGCACTTGCAATAATTTTGAAGAAGCCCGAAATCAGGCTTCTGCAAGGCTTTCATCACTTCCAGCAAACCAGCTTCATTTGTTCCTCATCCTCTGGATTTAGCTGTAGTTGGTGTTTAAGTAATCATGGCAAGATAATATATTAAGACTAGATCTAGATAAAACTCCCTCAAACAGAAGACAAAACTGATCCATCATAGCAGCACCAATAATGCAAGCAAAATAGAAGGACACAGATACCTAGCTATCTGGAACGTATTTTAAACTGTTTAGATAATGTTCATTGGAAAAGAGACCGAAAAAATCCAATATGGAACAAATAGAAGCACAGTCAGATCCTTCTGTTTACTTACCATCACAGCAGTGTTAATGCTGCATCACAACACAGGTGTTTACACAACTGTAATAATGAAGCACTGCAATACCAGACTGGAATTCTGCTGCATGATTTGCACACAGCTAGGACAGTAACAGTTCCATCCACTCTAAGGGTACAGGACAGAAACAAGAATCCCAGATCTCTGCTCCCAAGCTACTTGAATAGCTCCTCTGAACAGGGTGCAACTTCCGCCAGTTACTCACTTCTGTGTGCACCAGGATATGCACCACCCTGGGACAGCAATAGGAGAAGATGCTTGGATGGATTCTCCGCTCAGGTTTGTGTTAAAACAATCCAGCACTACCAGGTGCCTAGTTAATCCAGCATCTGGAGGAGGGCTGACAGCTGAAATCCAAGAGAAGAAAATGTTTTTTCCTAAAAAGATCTCATTTGTCATGAAATCCTTGGCCAGAATGAATAAGTTTTCAGAAACTGATTACTTCAGAGGAAAATATCCATAACGGCCTTCAGAATCAGAACATATTTTCACCAGTTTTTCCACTAGTTTTCTTTAGAAAAAAAAGATCAGAATAAAAAAAATTCCTGGCATTCATTCCATTGGGAACTGACATGTATCAGCCGACATACTGGAGCACAGATAATTTCACACAGTGGACTTCTCTAACTCAGATCACTTCTATTCATTTCTGTATGCAGTCAGCCTTGGGGTGAAAGATTGTACTGTGTGACAGAAAGGCAGAACTAGCTGTTTTCCAAGTCCTGTACCTACAACTTAAATATCCACCAAGTGTATTGCTGCTGTTGTCCAGGGTAACAGCGATATTTTGCAGCCAGTCAGGCAGATAAGGAACATGAGAAAAAAAACAAAGCCTTCTATACAGGAGCACCAATATTTGAATTTTCGCTACTTGCTCAGGATGTAGCCACATTATTTAGTGCACATACTACACTAATCACCATCTACTACGATCATAATTTAATCTTTAATCAAAGTTATTTACCTTTTACGGATGACTGAAATGAAGCAGACATTCATGTTAAGCAGCACCATTAATTCTGGGTGACCCATCTGGGATCCCTCTACAAGGGAGTGTTCCAGATGTTTGAGATTTCCACTGGAGTCATGTGCAAAGCACACTATCAAAAGAAATCTTCATGACAAGACAGATGCATTTTTAAACATAATTTTTCATACTGAGGAAGTCTATTTGGACTGCTTGACTGTAATTTTAGTGTATATTTATCTGCAATTGCTACCTTAAAAAAAGATCCCAGCAGAACTAAACTCAGAGCAGTCAAAAAGCTGAGCTACCCAACCAACCGGCAGCAGGCGACAGTTATCCTCCGCAGGACTTTGACTATTTTATCGTCTCTGCTGACAGTACAAGCAGGCAAGGCTCAAGGATTCTTCCATCTGAGGTTTCCTTCGTTAGTGATGAACTTGAAACAAAAATCAGTATGGAACCCCTCAGCCTAAATCATTAAAAAATAGCAGATCAAAACAGACATCAAGGTGAATGTATTAGGCAGTCTGGCATTTGAGATCATCTACAGTTGATGTAAACTCTACCAGGGAACATGCCTTTCAGCTGTGACTTTCCTTCGGATCACATTTGCTTCAGCTTTGCTATCACTACATTAAAAAAACAAAACCAACAAAACATTACTGAAAAGATGATGGGCAGTTCCCAGTACTGAAAAGAAAACTCCCAGGGCAAGTGAGGCTGTTAGACTTCATGGCACTGAGTAATTACCGAACACTAGTAAAACCACGTTAGACAGAAGATGATATTTTAACAAAACCCGAGTAACTCTCTTTATCAAGTATTTTATTGTCACCAACAGAAATGCAGTAAGATAACAAGGCAGCCAAGCTTTTGATCCTTTTACCAGTGTGCCACAGTGCTATTTAGAATAGAAATTCGCTACAACATGAACTTTTTTTTTTTAAGGCATATCTTAACATTTCCGTGGCTGTTGAATAATGTAAATTCTTTTAGGCAGCATGAACTTCTCCAAGGAAGGCAGTGGCTTTTGGTGAGCAACTTGTAACGCTGCTGCAGGAATATTGTGGCTTATCTGTAACATTAAAATGGGGAAAAGAAGTTGTAATGAACTTTTCCACAGTTCGCTTCCTAAGTTTGATCATGTGAAAGTAGTTTAAAGAACACAGTAAAACCCAAATCTAACTGAAGTTCAAATGATCAACACATCAAGGCTCAGTGACTCTGTACATTTAATAATTACTGGTTTAACAACGTAACGTTAGCACGACTTCGTGAACTACTGATTTTTTCCTTTTTTTTCCCCTCCAGTTGTTCCTAAGATCAGCTGCTACAATACAGAAAGCAGAGCAAAAACTGTATCCCAGATTTAACAGTAAGTTGCTTCAAATTCTTACTTTCTGTGATTCAAACGACCACCACTCTAGTATTTAATTATCACTTTCTAAACTTTTGAGGAAGCTTTATGTATGAGACTCTAGAAACCAGCTGTAGAAGAAAGTGCTAGATAAGAGCAGAGGAGATAGGAAGGAGAAGAAAAACAGGATGGCATAACTATTCACCTTAACAAATAGATCTAAGCCAAATTTCAAGATCTACACAGCAAAGCTTTGATCCCATCTGTTGATGAAAGACTCATGTTGAAATGTGACTGATTTTTTTTTTTTTTAACCAAGCTCTACAGATGAGGAGCTCCTTGTATGTTTCACAATCTAAAGATCACATATGTATGAAAAAATAGATGAGAGCTGTTAGATCTTCTGATTAGCATGCAAATTAAAAAGCCGCTTGTTAAACCAGCTTTTGCAGTGTGGAAGTGTGAGACTCCGCATCAACAACCTAGCAAGAGATACTAGACAGTATCTGATGACAGTGCCATAGTAATGACTAGAAGGGTCCATCAACAGATTCGTGACACAGAATCTAGAATAACCTCATAGTATTTCCAAGGGAGAAATCAAGAAAATGACTACCAGGCCTCAGGTGACATAACTGCATACAGATCAACAGTGGAATATGCTGCACCTGTTGTCTCAATGACTTGCAGTAATTTTACATTAGCTTACCACCTGTGCACTTCTCAGCAACACTACTCTCTTGGCTAAGTTGAATCTTCAGAGAAGTTAAAGCTATTTCTGTAGCTGGGTGATACTGAAGACTACGGATTTTCTTTTTGGCAAAGCTGGGGTTACAAGCCAGAACAACTGACTGTGTCACTGTTATTTGTTTCCTGCGTTTCAACAGATTTGAAATCAATGTACCACTTAAAAAAAAAGCACATATCTTGACATCTCACAGTTCTATTTCTGTAAGAGGTACACACATTCCATGTCTACTTATTTAATGTTAAATAGGAGTGGAATCATAGATGGCAGAAAAGAGAAGGCAACTAGTTACATTTTAGCCATGCACTTCTGGCATAACAGATCATCTCAGCAATGTTTAGAAGCAGATGACAAATCTACAAACATGAGGCAACAGCAATTTAAGGAAAAGTCTTTCTGATATTTTATCTTTAGCTTCATGGAGGGGTCCTGACAAATACATAGCTTGTCCTTCCAGACCTACTTACTTTGCGCAGCATGACATCCACGTGATGAATTCTTGAAATACTGACCATACTGCAAAGCAAGAGGAAAAAAAACTAGTATTTAGCATCTCTATCTTGCAAAAACACTGACAATTGTTTTTCAGACTTCTTAATACAAAACATTTTGTAACTCATGTAACTCGGGTTTTGGAGCTAAATCTCTTAATCACATTAAAGAATATATGGTATAGAAAGGAAAGTGCTGTCTCAGAATAGAGAAATGGAAAATCCATGTTGTTACTTCTTTTTATTTATATATAGAGAAAAAACTATAGATAAATATCCTTAAGTATTTCAAGAAGGGATTTTTTATGCACCATGGATTAATTTCACAGAAGTCTAGCCCTGGGATTCAGACCTACAAAGTTTGGCTTAACCATTTTCTTTATTTTAATCTAGGCCTACAAAAAACATTCATGCTCGCGTTTGGGTGGTTGGAGGAGAAGGAATTTTTCTTTCAACATCAAAGCCTCTCAAGTAATAACTTCTTGTACGAGAATATCCCATTACTTCTTCATATTTTAATACTGCAGAATAGCCACATCACCAACATTCCAAATAAACAAGCTGTGGATACGGAATAACTTAGCTCAGCATTAGAAGACTGCACATTCTTCTGATAATACCATTGTCTGCATGAATACCTCAGTAGCTTAAAATGCAGTCCAGAAATGTCAGCATCACCTTTACATATGGAACTAGGCACCTGAACTGTGCCTGAAAAAGCAGGTACTGATCTAGTGAAGTTAATGATTCTGTGGCTACAAAAAGATACATTTCCTGCTGAAACTTCGATCTAGCAATCGATAACAGTTTGCCACACTGATAAATATGGGATAAAAAAGGTCTGTCTACGCCAGCCAATAACCATGACTTTGGAAAAGACAGCAGCAAGACTGGACCCAGACAACTCATAATCATTGAAAGAAATCTAAGGTATAACACACCACAAAAAACACAAGCACAACTTGGGTTATTAAAACAGCAAAAAACCTATTTCTCTTAACTAATGAGGTATAACCAATTTTAATGTATTATCAGCAAACTCATGCAGACTATTGCATAAGGCATCCTTGTGAAATGTAGGACAGCCTGAAATTCATTTTATTTCATTGGAAAGTAATTGAAAATTGCTAATTACAGGTAGGGGGGGATGTTTTCATTTCTGTTCATAAAGAGAGAGCAGGTATTCCACATTTTTTCCCCTCATTACAAGATGCTTTGTGAGGCATCTTCCTTACATTCGGAAGTTTGTTTTTTTAAAGCATAAAATTACCTCAAACTTGCCTTTGATTTATAAACTGCACAAGTTAAAGTATTAAACTCGACAGAATCAAATGGTTGTCTATTTTTGAACCTTCAGCCCATTGCCCACAACCTTTACCCCCAGGGCAGCAGCAGTGAGCCCTGCAGGAGCAGTACCTGGTCTTGTCTTTTCCCGGGGGCCTCGTGTTTCTCCCAGCAGGAACGGCTTCATGCTTTTTAGACACTCTCACACCTCCAGCTTTGACTGCAAGAATAAAATACAACTTATGTAACATTATAAATAGAACTGCATGCTAGACAGAGAAGACAAAATAATACACCCCAGATAACTGTTAAGAAGAAATTTTCTTTTACAACTTCACTCTACTTTTACTTCACTTGTATACACACATAAGCACAGTAATCTAAAGAGATCCACCAACAGCAAAATGCTGTCATAGTGTACTCAAACCAGCTTCCAGATGCTGTAACGGGGAAGTCAACAAGTTTGTCTGGATATGATGATATCCATGATATCATACATGATATCTTAGCACCATAACATTTATGGAAGAATCAATCTCAGATGTAAGAGACTGTTTTAAGTACAAGAAACAAAAAAAATCCACAACACCAAACGTTCTCAGTTTTGTTACAGCAAGAAAGATTTCATGATGTGTTCACGGTATTTCAGAAGAAAGCTAATAATGCAGATAAGAACCAGATGCATCTCACACTTGTGTTCCAACAAGTTTAATTATACTTCATTAAATTATCTGCCAATCACAAAATCAATTAGCACTAATTAAAGTACAGATGATCTAACAATAACAATTCAAGTTCTGAGTCCTGTCAGAAAATTCAGTTCTGAACAAAGAACACACGAACTATCGGAAACATCTTCCTGTTCACAAAGATGCTTCAAGTTTTAAACCTGCCAGCATAAGAACGAACAAACTCAGTAAGCATTCTGCTTGTTTTGAACAAGTCGCTCCATCCGACAGCAAGGTTCCCATTCTTATCACAAATAATCAGAACCAGGGTTTTCAAATACAAATATTGAGGGGGAAGGGAAGCAGAACTGGGAATAGAGAAAAGTCAAGAATTACTTGGCTAAACAGCACAAGCCATGTATTTGTCTTTTTTTTTTTTCCCTCTTTTTAGCATATGTATTTGTCCAAGTAACAGCTGTTCTCTACCAAATCTGACTACTCCCCTTGCGTTTCCTGGATGCAGGTTTAGGCTTAGAAACCATTCTGCAGCAGTGCCTGAAGCAGCGCTACTGGGCTGGAGTTCTGCAATACCTGAGCTTGGCTGTTCTTTCTAGCATTGCTTACATACAGTTAACGACGCTGCTGTGTAAGCAGCCTAGCGATCTTACAGCTTAAAATCCACTACAGACCTGGAATAACATTATTTTGGCAATCTAACTGCGAAATGAGATGTCTCTGAAATGGAAGCGTCAACTGCGTTCAATTATCTTTTAGTAAAGAGCATCAGGATACTAAATGCCCTCAACCTCTCATGTGGTGAAGCTCTTCCTTGTCTCTGTTAAGTGGGAGTTTGGGTTAGGGAACTGCTAGTCCTGTTTAACAACAATGAAAAGCCAGGATATTTCAAGGTCTCAGCAAAGTCTGTTCTCCTACAGCTTCTCACGATACGCTAACACTTCCGCAACCCGGTGGCCTGCGCATGTATACGCTTTTTGGGAGAGCCTCAAACCCCACAAGGGAATCCTTCCCCGCGTGGGACCCTCTCACAAGCACACGCCTGCAGGACGGGCATCGCGTGAAGCAGCGGGGCGAGCCCCGGAGCGCGCCCACAGCTCAGGGCGCCGCGCAGCGCCAGGGCCGGGCACGGAGCCCGCGAAGGAAACGGCTTCCCTCACTTCGGGGTCAGCGGCCAACGAGGGATCTGCACGCTACCGACAAGCCTGCCCGGGAAAGCTTCATGCGCTTTTTTCAAAGCAACTGAGCGACGTCAAAAGTCTTCCTGTGGAGTTCAGTTCGCGGATTTGTAAGCGCCTGTAAGCTGTGCAACTGAACAGCTAAGAGTTCAGCGCGGAGCGCTGAAGTCCCCACTAGCTTCCGCATTAAAGAGCGCCACAGCTTTCAAAGCAGTAAGGTGAAAAAGCCATCGGCAATAAAACTCGGCACGGCACAGAAGCGCTGAGCTGCGCTAAGCCCCAGCGGACCGCGGCCGGCACGGGGCGAACCCAGCAGTGCCCGCCGAGCTGGGTGCTCACCGCGCGGGGCCGCTCGGGCGCCGTGCAGCCGTTCCCGACACCTGAAGAAAACCCTCCGCAGCTGAGTGCTGGGGCCAGCTAGAGAAACTGAAAAAAAAAAAAATTACCTCCCAAACCTCGAAAAGCGCGTTAGGAAAACCAGCTCTGGAAGCACCGAGCACGTGTCGGGGCACGCTGGGACCAGCAAGCGACGCCGCCTGCTCCGCCGGCACCGAACGGGCACGGGGCAAACCCGCCCGGCCCGAGGAGCGCGGAGGCCGCGCGCGGACCCGGCGCCCCGGGCGCGAACCGAACCGGGCACGCGCCTCAGCTCCGCGCCGCGCCCACCGCCGTCCGCCAGCACTGCCCAGCACGGGGCCGTCCCGGGACCGCCAGCCGCGAGCAGCGGCTAGAACGCCGAGGGCCGAGGCGCGGTACCTGGCGGAGCAGGAACGGCAGGAAAGGCTTTCACCTACACGCCTCGGTGCGTCGGGCTGGCGCGGAGCCCCCAGGAGCGCGGCGCGGGCGGGAGGGGCGGCCCTCAGGCGGACAGCGGGACCCGCGCGCGGCAGCGGACGCAGCCCCGGCCCGGCCCGGCCCGGCCCAGCAGCCACACGGCAGCGCGGAGCCCCGGCCCCTACCTGAGGGAACGCGGCCGCCCGCCGGCGGGAGCAGCGCGACGCGTCTCCTGCGCGCCATCGCCGTGTGAGGAGCAGGGCGGGGCCGAGCCTCGAGGAGGGGTGAGGCGGGGCGGGGTGTTTGTGCTGGTTGTAATTATAGTACGTGTTCAAGGAGGGAACAGCCAATCAGTGATAAAATTTCATACCACCAAGCATTACATTCAAAACAGCAGCGAGCGACGAACACGCCTCATTTTTCTGTTGCCTAAGATGCTCGGTGTCTGCCACTGGCTGTGGCAGGCTGCACGTGAGGAGTTTCCGTCACTGATGGTACAAGCAGATTTTTCACGTGTCGTTTTACATAATGTTCATGGTTAATTGCCATTTATTTTTCTTCTTAAATAAGAACCCAAAACTTTAGTTACTGTGTTTCTGAAGTACAGTGTGTTCTGTTTAAACACCAGCGCTGACGATGAGGGCCCCCAGCAGATCGGTATGGCTCACGCTGTCGCTGTTGCCTCAGACCAGCACCGAGATTGCGTGGCTGCTGAGCGCTCTGCAAAAGTTGAAGAGGAGCAATTGCAGGAAACAGAAAAGAACCTGGCTTCAAAGGTAGAATTCCGTAATGTTTTTTCTTATTCCATATGGTGTTTTTGACGTGATTAGTACTTAATTCTAAAATAAGCGCCTTATCGGTGAGATTTTCTGAATGTGATGTTTATAATCCCAGAGTTACAGTACTTAATCCTGTTTAATGCTACGTAGAATCAGCATCATCCATATAAATGTCCTATGTAGAAATAGCATCACTCACGGTAAATGTCTGATTATAATAACCTTAGAATGAAATACAAGAACTGGAAGTGGATATACCCAATCTGTAACTGTTTATTTGGTACATTTATTCACAATTTCATTTTCAGTATTTAAATATAAAAAATCCATTCAGGAATTCTTTTCTAATGCTTACCATGTATGGTGCAAACATTGTTGTGGATGAAGATCTTACGTTTTGGCACTGTCTTGAATCTGTCAGTGATGACAGTATTTTGTATGAAGGCAATGGGACCTTCAGGCTGCTAAGCTTTATGTGGGATGATGGGCAGGGAGAGCAGAAGGTAGTTCCTGCTCCACCCCGTGGGCCTCAATGCACGCATGGTGGTGAGGGAGAATATAAAGCAATGTTAGAGTACAAATAACCCTCGCTATTTTTTTGTGTTGCAATATTTAGTGGCTTAAAAATACAGCTACAAAAGTATTGCTCATGGTTGCTTGAATCATGTCGGTATACCCTCTGCCTGAGTCAGAGCAAAATCTGTGTATGTTGTGATGAGACTGCCTTACTTCTATCTGCGTGCAGTCACTGAAGCCATAACTCTGGGTGTCAAAGAGATTTTTTTGTATGCTGTAAACACGTTCAGCTCTGCTGTGCCACCAAAATTAGCTGGTTTACAGATTGTGAAATCAAACATGGAAGAAGGAAAAATCTTGTTAATATGATGATTTATTGGAGATTGCCTTGTTCTTGGATTTCATGAACTAAAAACAAGAGAAGACAAAATGTAAGAAAAAGGAGGGGAATCAGGGGGGAAATTTAAGTAGAAAAGAAAGTAGAAGAAAACATGTAGAAGAGAATAAGAGAACAGTGGGGATTTATGGCATGACAGCATTTGTCCATTGATGGATGGCTACTGCTGGTTGAAATTTTTAGAGCTGAAAAAGTTAAAGGACTTCCTGTCTGCAGCAGATATATTTGGTATTTCAGCTCTGTGTATTCAGTTCTCTGTGAGGCAGGAAATAGCTTTGAAATGCAGCAATTTCCTCCCTAGAAGAGCGGCTTACCTTGCAGATATTAAAATCAATAGTAGTGCATGTGTCTGCCACTATGTATTTAGTTTGAAATGGATGATGACATTTTTTATTGGGTAAAGGAATTATTTAAAATAAAATGGTCTGACGGAGAGATAACAGAAGAAACTTTTGGAAGTATTTGTTCAGTAGCAAAGGATTCTCATATTGTTACTCTGCCTCAGAAGAGCCATGTTGACCCATTCACCATTGTTCTATCACTATCTGCCTGTCCCAAGTCCTGATCCATCCAAGTCCTGATCACAAAGATACCAGGCTTTGGAGATGTTCAGCTGATGCTGGGAATACATTTCTTTTCATGGTAGTAGTCTGTGAACAACTGAATTAGGAATGGGATTTCTGTTGTAGTGGTTCTACATATTTTTAGAATGCGGGGTTGGTTTTTGTTTATTTTTCACAATGGGAGCAGGTGCGGGATAACCTGAAGAAAGACACAGAACTTAAACTGTGGTGAAGAGACGAGTGATAGGAATTGCCTTTTAGCAGTGCTCTCTGTGGAGCTCTTTCATGTTTCACTACTTTCCTCTTTAAGAAACTGCATTGTACAGGCAAGTTATCTGATCGCAAAGTCTGAAAAAGTCGCTTGGCAGAATCAAGAACCAGTGTGTTTCCAGGCAGACAGTCTGATTACTTGATCTAATCTAGCTAATAGATATTAGCATAATTATACATCAGGCATAGTCTGGGTCTAAAACAGGCACTTCAGCAGGTATATGGAATACCTTCCCAATATATCATGGTTTAGTTTGTATCTCATGACTCTGCAGTATTTTTTCCTTATCCAATTTTTTCTCCAGTATTTCTTGTTACCAAATGTCAGAGTTACTAATTTTTGGTTTCTAATATAAATTGATCCTGTCTGCATGTCTGGTAAGTGAATAGTGAAGTATTATACCTATTTTCTTAAGCTCAGTCACAGATAGGCAATATATTTTTTCAAAGGAGTATAGCTATTTTTAAATGCAGCAGGAACATGACAGACAGAAAAAAATATTCTGCTGCAAGTATATGGTTTGTTTTTGATTAGTACAAACGTTAATATTTTTCCTCTGACTTATGTTTGTGTTGTCTTTTTAAGTAGTTTAGATGTGGATAATGGCATAAAGAACATTATTGTTAAGTATATAAAGTCTAGAGGAGTCCAGTCAGTGAAATTAGACATGCTCAGTAATTTTTATATTGGCGTAATTGTTCACATGAGCATATATGATGCATTCTACAAAATCTGCAGGAAGTCTGATCTCACACCTGCAGCGCTTACCTGTGTCTTCTCAGCATCTCTTGGGAAGCTGCCAAGTTCAAGGCCTGATTTTGGTCTGGGTGCCACGTTTTTCATAGATGACGGGGGAAAGAGAAATATCCAGGCATGGTCTGATAGTGCAGTTGAGTAGTATCATTAAGGAGAAGGAATGCCTTGCTGGCTAATTTTTGGTTATAAAATAAAACTTTGTTGCCAGAATGACTAGAAAGATATAACTTTGTCATCATGTGTCTTTTTTTTTTAAACAAACAAACACATCACTGGGTGGTGGAACAAGTGAATCAATTCTAAATAATTTAATTGGAACACACTAAGCTGTATGGCTGCCCCTGCACAGATCTCGCTTTTCCTGTCATGTTGTAAGATATGGCCTGTGTTTTGTTGATCACGGCTCTGGACCTTTATCCCTAAAAGCATACATTATTGGTGGGCAGCAAAGGAAAGCAAAGTACTTTTTTTTTTTTTTTTTTATCCTGCTTGTTTTACGTGCCATGTGATCGTAGTCTCCTTGGAGCTATCCAGCCGCCCATCACTTGCCTTGGTATCTTCTCGTCTGCAACTTTCTGCACTTAGAGTGACTAGCCACTGGAGGGCATGTGATATTCAGTAATTGAATGGCAATCCCTTACCAGATGCGACTTCGTACCCCACCCAGAGGAAACAAGAAACTTCCCCCTTTCACAGTAGGTAGAAACCGATTCAAATTCTCCAGTAATTGCTGCTGGAACAGCAACTTTCTGAAACAGTAGTGATTATGTGATAATCCTTGGAAGTATATTAATAAAATGGAAAATGGAGGGGGAGAATTGTGGACTGCCTGTGCTCATGTTTGACTGGTTTGGTAGGGGTAACACTGGAGTAGTATGGAGTTAAAATGGAATTGGCGTATATGCAAAGAGGAATAAAAATGAAAGTTTAGCAAAAGGAAAACGTCATGATTGATATTCTTCAAAGAATGCCATACAAGTTATACAATGGCACTAGAATGGAAGAATCAGTTTTAGTATACCTGTTGCTAATATGATAGTTATGAGGAGATTCACCTTGTGAGCTAGGTTATAGTCTTGCCTCATTTAGGTGTCAAGGCAAGTGAATTGCACGTTTCCTCTCTAGCTGCGACCCAATTAGCTTGTTGAAAGGCAGTGTTGTCCAGAGTGCCTTGTTCCGTTCATCTTCTGAGGTGCCAATTGCTCGTACAGCAAGGAGGAGGAGGAGACAGAGGTGCAGGGACTGCCCTCTTCCCCTCATCAGACTACGGAATTGCCTCAGCACGTATGGGGCAGTCATACACACTGCACTGTTCATATGGAGTCTGGACACAGGGTGGGTTGCAGACTGCAGAAGTCTTGGGAAAGCACATCTTCCTTGGGATCTAGTTTACATGTTGCTTGCAAAGTGCAGGAAGTGATTTTTCTGTTCTGTCCTCACGGGGAAGTGAAGTGTTTCAGTTTTACAAAAGTAACGGTGTGTAGACAAGCTGCCGCTAGATGGTGGTCATGAAGTGGAGGATTTTAGCGTGCACAGGACCAACAGAGCAGGCAAGCTGAAAAGAGCTTTCCCAGCCCTCCATACCTTCTCACAGCATGGACTTTCCAAACTACACTACTTAGACCCCTGTGCATCCCTTGGGCATTTTCAGGCCTTGCTTGAAGAGAAACCTCTATCTCAGGACGTTTGTCCCTATGGCTGGACAGTGCTCCTTGCGTAACAGCTTCTGAGCTATTGCACCAAACAGATTTACGGTCAGAATTGTTAGATGCCAGCATAGCTTGTGCATTATTTTAAAACCACTTAGGTTTAGCAGGTAATCACTGCAGCAAAGAGAGACGTATGGCAGCCAACTTTGCAAAAAAATACATGGAGACTCTTAACATTTTCGGTGTGATGTTCTGTTTTGTGCAGTTAGCAGAGTCAGTAGGCTCTGCTTCAAGTACGTTTTCAGATGTGGGGCATTTTCGGTCTCATTCAAATACTCTCAGAAGTTTTCTTGTTTCATTGGGAAAGTTTGGAAAAAATAGCTGAGAGTGGTTTTGCTTTGCATTCTTTACAGATTTAATTGTCAAAACTCATAGCTGGTAAACAACTAAACAGGGTAGATGTTGCAGCTGGGTTACAGCAGAATTCCCTTTCCAGCTCTTACTATGTCCTGTGAGAAGAGGATGCTTCAGGTTAACGTAGCAATGAAGTTTAAAAGATGTTCTTTCTTTGCTACCAATGTGTGAACATTTAATAATATCAGCAAGGTAGGCAGACTCAAGCTGAATGGCTTTTTGACAGTTGATGAATGGCCTTACTCCTGTTTCATTGTTTGAGATAAGAATTGTATGCAATATTTAGAATTAGATAAATCCTCTTCCTCAACAATGTAGTAACCTCTCTGGATGAATGACAGCTTTAAATAGGATCTGTATAAATAAAGCGCTGGGGAATTTACAGCCAAGCTGCAGGATTATGTATTTTGTTCCCATATTAAGCACTCACATATGACGAATGATTTTTGGGCAGAGGGAAATTGTCAGCAGTCAGCATTTCATGGGATGTGATGATCTCAGTTTCCTGCATCTCTGCCCATTCTGGGGATGCACCAGCTGATTCTGGATTTACTTAGCTACCTGATTTATTTAGGACATAATGAATGAACTGTGACTTGATTACGAGCCATCTGTAATGAGCTGGAGGTTTTTTGCATTTAGTCCTAATGGAGATCAATCTCTTCTCATAGTGCATGATTACTTTGTGCTGATGCACAGGGAGATCATTCATTTCACACTCCCGGTTAGGAGAAATGCACTCACATACACCTTAAGGAACTAGCTGGAAATCACCTCACCAGGTACCCTGCTGCTTGTGTTATTCTTTTTCCGTGTAATACATGTGCAGTAGAACAGACTACAAGGAGATTTTTAGCATCAAAAATAAATGGTATGTGTAACGACACGTACCAGTATTTAGGGTGCCCCACAGCAGCCGGTGATGAGTGCCTGCGGTGCGGCTGCGCTCAGGGCACAGCTGACCCCGACAAGCAGCCCAGCCCTTGGGGGTCCCTGGGAGTGTTACTGCTGTGCTCTCTGAAGGGGAATGCCTTCTTTGCTTCTTACAGACCCGTCCGTGTCTGTGGGCACAAGAAAAAGAAGGTTGCACTTTGTTTCTCCCTGTGACAGGAGAAGAGCTTTCTGTGCAACCTGCCTGCAAGCAGGGGACCAGGCAGCGTGGTGGTCCTGCTCCTAACTGCTGCAAACTGAGCACGTCCTGCAGCCGTGTTTGTTCCTAGGCTAACCACAGAAGCAGGAGCTTTCTTTCTGTTTTTGTGACTTAACAGCATCGTTATTTTCCACTCTGCTTCTTCGCTACTAGTTTCCAGAAGCAGGTGCTTTCATTCTGGTCAGCACTGTTTTTTCCTTCAACTGACAGACATGGATTACGGGTTTTTACTGAACAAGATGGCTCAACAGCCCACAGAGTGTATTTGTTTTTTGTCTTGTGGAGCATGGTTCTGGCAGAAGTCTTGAAAATATAAAAGGAGAAAAAAATAGCTATCTAATTAAGGTCTACAAAGAAGACAATGAATTTTGTCTGAAAAGACTCAAATTTCTTCTCGAAAGAACCTACCCAGTGCTCACATGCACAGAGAAACAATGTGAAGCCTGGAGACATTCCTGCATCACAGCTGCGTGTTCAGTAGCAAAGCAAATCCAGGTGTGCTTATATTGGATGTGCTGCTGGCCCCAACGCTTCTGTACATGAGCAGCCAGTTCTAAAATTGCCGAGGTGCACTGGAAATGGAAGCGGTTAAGGATTAGACTTACTCTTTTAAAGAGATTGGGGTCTTTCCGAATGACCATTCCTTGGCAGGTGCAAGACACTGCTGCTGTGTTCCTGGCAGCCAGGCTCTTGGCACGAACACAATTTGTCCAGATCTCCTTTGAAGGAGCTTGAGCAACGGCAAACTCATGGTCGGGTGCCTTACCTATTGGTGCAACATACTTATGCACATACTGCCTTTAGTTTCAGTTTTCCAGAAGCATACATAATGAGCTGTTGCTGAGTTAAACCTGCATTATTACTAGGCACTGAAATTAGAATCAAAGATCTAATCTGTAATAGAAGATTTAAACTTTTTTTTTTTTTTTTTGTGGAGAATTCATGAAAAAAATCCATAAACGTATCACTTCAGAGACAAGGACATAGACTTAATTTACGAAAAAAACATTTCCTTGACCATCAGCTGAAATCGGCCAGGCTCAAATTACAAACAGCATCACACAGGAATATAACTTCTACTTGAACTCTCTAATCTCCAATTATGCAAACTTCATTGGAGTCATCTGACTCAGAGAAGCAGAAAACTTGAGTCATTTGACTCACTGAAGCATCCATTTCTTTTAAATGCACATTGGGCATTCTAACGCAGAAACACCGCTGGGTCTGGATGAGTTGTGAAATCCACACAGAACAAATCCACCCGAATTCACTCAGAAACCCAAACATTCTCCTGTGATACGGTAACTGTAGGACCCATAAGAAAGATGACACTCATTACATGTTAGTTAATGACACAGTGATAAACATCGCAGGAGACTGACTGCTATAAATATTTGAGCTCATTAAAGCACAAAGTCATTCTCTTGCGAGGAAGTTTTCATCCTGTCCTGCAGCGAGAGTGCTGGGGAGGTTGCAAAGAACTCGTCACCTGCTGCCAGCGCGCACTGCTCTTCTAAAGACGTGCTCTGAGGAAAGCATCAGAAGCCATCAGCAAATCCCTGCTACACGGGCGTTCCCAAGATGAGAACACAAGCAAATTCCAGTATGATATTGTAATGATATGGGAAATCATTATGGAGTAAGCTGAGCAGAATATTGATACTGCAGGGTAGAAAAGCACATTTAGGCATACCATGTAAAATGTCCTTAGCACAAAGAAAGGCCAAGATATCAACCAAAAAAAAAAAAAAAAAAAAAAAAAAGAAAAACTGCCAAAAAGGACGGTTTCAAACACCTTTTTCCTGTCATTTCTTGTTTTGCAAAGCTGTCATCGATTTTCTCATGAAGTGAAAAAATCAGGATACTTTAATCGGGAAGTAACTGAATAAGCAAACAGACAAAAAACTGCTGGCATTGAGAAACTATAAAGAACAGTGCTCCAGCAGATAGATCGGTAAATAAGAGGCACCGTTCACTTTCCAAAAAAATGCCCATTGGAAATTAAGGTTTGCAGCCGATGTATTTTGCTGGGCTCCAGGATCGCTCTTGGCAGGCTCAGCCGCGCTCCCTCCCTGCCGGCCGTGTCCCAGCGTAACACGGGCGCGCCCCGCTCCGGCTCCGTCTCTCTCGGCAGCTCTCGCATCCTCGCCGCGCTGCAGCCGGGCGTTCTCGCTGCCGCTGTACGCCTCCACGCGTGCTTCCTAACTTAGCGCTGCAGGAGACAGCCTGCAGCCTCCTTCTGTACCCGTCCGAGTCGCTCAGTGTTTCTCCCGGGATGTTGCCAAAACACACATCTGTCTTGAAGCACGGAGGAGAAATTTGAGAAGGCGGTGCAGAACTCGGCTCAGCCGTAGAGGACGCTGTGCTGGCAACACTCGGGTGAGGCAGGGCGAGCTGCCGGCCGACCAGACTGCCCCAGCCGAGCAGAGCAGGTGCATGGGAGCAAGGGTAACAGCTCCGGTCTGACAGCCGAGAGTCAGGGCGCGCATGGATGACTGACGTTTCCTGACTAGTTCGGAGCAGGCACTTCCTGCTCAGGTAGGAGTACAGAACAGGGTCTGGTTTTATTTTTTGAGGCCACTCTCCTGTTTATGTGTGTTATCTTTAGGTTGTTTTTTTTTTTTTCCTCCGAGATGGGGAATTATGGACATGTTAACTTCAGCCCTTCTTTCCCATTGTTCAGCATTTAGTGAGCATAATTGCTTCACTGAGGTCAGTGCCACTTTTAATTGCCCTCTGCAGTACTTATTTAGGAGAAGGACTGGCACAGGGCTGCTGTACTGCGAGACTCAACATCTCGAGCTGTTCTAATCTTAAGCCATTCAGCTCTCTGATTTTGATGAGATTTAGTTCTTCTTTCAGCACATTTACAATTTAGTTATTAGAAAGATGGAAATAAAGAGTGACATTTCCCGGGGTGCTCTTACTATTTAACTTTTTCACTTCCAAATTAGCATCACCCTGTCCTAAGGACGCTGGCTGTTTGAAGAGTTAACTTTTATCTTCCTCACCAGAACATCCATCTGAATACAGTGAATACAGTGCATTTTAAAAGCACCTGCCTTACGTTTACATTCCCGGCCCTTTGACTGACCCAAGCAGCCTGCACTCTGAAGATGAGCAATGAAATTACACTGTGCCCTATTTTTCCCCACTTCCACGCATTCAGTTTGAAACTGTACATAAAGGGAAGTTAACCAACAAACAGACTGTGGAGATGACTGTAATCAGTGTAGCACCAAAGCGTAAAAATACATAAATAATGAGACCACTTAAAAAAAAAAAGAAAGCGTCCATAACAAAATACATCCACCGCATCACAGAAGGTCTGAGCTGGGTGCTGGCCCACATCCTGCTGCTTTTGATCCTGATTAAAGTCTCACCTGAGAGGTAAGAATGATTCAAAGATGTCAGCAGATTCAAAGGAAGATCAGAGCAGACTATGATCCTGTCAGACCATTCCTTATTATCCAGCGCTGATCTAAAGCGCCCTGGGACAATGCCGTACCAAATAAATACTTTTGGCTCAGTAAGTTACGGGTGTAGCAGATGACCAACACTGATCCGCATTCATCTTTGTAGCAAAGCTTGCACACGACTTTGAAGGCAGTTAGAATTACGGTGCAAGATCAGTGACCAAACTGTTCTTACCAGAAACAAACTCAAATTGAATTAAATGGAAACTATTTCCTACCTTAAAAGGAGAAAACTGAAGTCCAGGGAAGAAAAGGCACCACCTGCACAACGCTGTCCCTCGGTAACACATTACGCTGCAATCAGTGCGGAGTTGCTTGGCTGTGTAAGAGAGGTAAGATCCAACTCATTGCTTCTGCTGGGCTGTTTACCCCTTCGTTTCTTTCCCCTAGTACAGCTAGGGGGCAGAAGTAGCCCCCCAACCAAGTAAGGAAAAATGAATTTGCCTTAACTGAACTTGGAGCAGTTCTGCTTACCTTTACCTGTCATCATTGCACCGACACAACCAGGACATTTGCAGACACTGAAAACTGAAGAAATTTGCTATGATGGGGAACAAAAACTATGAACAATACAAAGTTAACTCTACAGCATGAGGAAAGTACATGGTTAGTAATATCATCAGTGATTTGGATTGTAAATAATCTGAGGGAAATGCAGACAAACTGGAGACTATACTCTCTGAAAGCAAGAAGATAGAAATTTTACTGGGGGGAACAAGGGGAAGAGGAGTGCTGATTCCCCAATGGCCTGTATCTAAAGTCTTTGGGGAATAAAGGGTGAGTAGGACACAACTTCATGCTTTGGTATGCCAGCCTGACACCTTTGGAACACGCGCACTGTGGAATGCTGAGAAAATGGCCAAAGCGAGCCTGATGCATTTAACCTGATTTTAAAGAATGCAGTTGCACCTTGCATTCACGGTATTTGCTTTTGAAATACCACACGCAGAAAATAATTTTAAAAAAAGAACAGGGACCAGCTTTCCATGGATGAGACTTCCATATTTATTGTTCTTCCATGTGCATAGAAAATGGCAGTGAAGTTTTTTGTTTGTTTTTGTATGAAATATTCATAGAATGGGAATGGGAGAGGTGTAGGTATGCTGAACTGGACTTTGTGCTTCAAAATTATGCTATTAATTGTAATTTTTTTTTTAATTTATAACATTTTCTTGGATTTTTTTTGTGTACGATGTTTCAAATCTCTTTCAAAATGACACACTGCATTACAAATGGATGGCACTTTAAACCAATGTGGCATTTCCATATTTACACCAATGAAAGAAATTTACACGACATAATAGCATACAATCTTGACATTTAGTAATATCAATAAAACAAGGGCATCCATTTTATTTTTTTCTGTACAAACTATCAGAACAAGACTTTTATTCACATAAAAAACAGGTTTAATTTGCTCTGACCTACACACTTTCCAAATTCATTTTACTCAATTCTCAAACCTTTCGTCACATCGCCCGCACCCTCACCAGACTACAGAAGCTACAAGTAATAATACCTAACATCTAAACAGAGCAAAGAAACATCCCTTCCAGTTTTTCTCTCTGACGATTCCTCACTCAAAACCCCCCCCCAGCAAAAACTAAAACAAAAAAAAACCCAAACCAAAGCCAAATGCCCTCCAAAACCCAAACCAAAAGCCTTCCTTGTTTCCTCTTATTTCACCTTCAGATTTCAGAACCAAGACATCAAATGAGGCCATTCCATTTCTTCTCAAGCACGATGAGAAATATACTGTTTTTTTGTTTTTTTTTTTTTTTCCTTTGATGCTACACCCAGGAGTCAGGTGAACCCGGGTACTGTTCTGCTCTATAAGAAGATCGTCTGGTGGAATAAAAGTCTACATAATTTGTGGTTGATTTCAGTCCATATTGTGTTGTGTAGTCTGAAGCAGCAGGAAAGTGAACTCGATCGTCGAAGTACGGGTCTTCGTAGCTGTGTGGGGACTGCAGGTATAACCTGTACGCCTCGTAGTTCTTTCTGTTGGCATCTTCTTGACTGTAGTACAGCTGCTGATGCTGTTGACAATGTGAAAGAAAAATAAACTCTTACAATTTAATTAAACAGAGAAAACACTTGTTTCTAAAACTTATACACGTTATACACAGTTTCCCTAAGCAGTTAAATGTTGCTCTTCCAATGATGAAAACTGCATGAAATGGCCCTAAGGCTGCAGGTAAGACTAATGCAGGAGAAACCTCTCAGCTTGCCTCCAGGTCACCTCCTGCACCCACTGCGAAGCCAGTAACTCTGCACAGCCGCATTTTTAGGGCACGCGTAGAAAATACAGAACCTGACCATACCTACCAGAAATACCTGCCAAGTCAGAAAAGTGGCCTGAGATCCAACTGTACTAAGAGCATACTGAGAGGAGGGAATATAGAAAGAGAACACAGCGGTAAACTGACAGCGGCTTAGGCACTTCTGAGGACAGCAATGCTCAGCAACGGATTAACAATGGTGTAGATACTCTCCACAAAAAACATTCTGACATTACAAAGTATACTCAAACTCTTTAAAGTTCCATTAAAGCACCATATGCTGAGTTGTGTTATTTCATTTTAAAATAAGATTTCATAGTCACCTGTAGCCGTCTGTTCTGTTCTCTCGCTGGTGAGGAATAGGAACTGATGTAAATTGGTGAAGTTTTGCTGGAACCTGTGAGAAAATAGGTTTGGGCATCAACTTCAGTCTTTATTTTTTTGTCTTTGTGCTTTCATTTTACCTAGAAAAAATTATGCAGCACTCTAACAATTAATTCTGCAGATTCTATAGTTTACTAATAATCTAATAATAAAATACAGGTGACTGTTATCGCTCAGCAGTAGTTAAACCGAAACCCAAATGCTTTTGTTCTTTTCCCTGTGTGTGTGCTGCTGATGACCTTGAAAATGAGGAATTTATTTCTCCCCATTTACTGACATCTCTTATTTTGTGACGTGAAGAAGGAAAAGCAAAATCAGGGGATGTGTGAAATACTGGTATAGCTTTATAATAAAATAACGATATGTATGCATATAAAAATAATGTTTGATTATAACATGGAATGTGTATAATAAAATAATTTTCTGCAGCAGATTTTTAAAACTAAAATAAGTTTTCCAAGCACCTCATCTTCCAGTTTATAAACAGATCTCCTCTTATTCATAGAATCAAAAAAGGGCTTGGTTTGGAAGGGACCTCAAAGACTATGATTCTGGTAATGTTTGTAATTTTAAAGAAAATAGCGGATAGATGTGAAAAACCTCTTCTGTTCCTTGTGCAATGAATAGAAATGAAAACAACATTAAAAGCAACATTTCTGCTAATGCAACTGTCCATATTATGACTGCATGAACTCCACACAGAAGGAATATTTGCTTATTCCAGCTAAGAGGTCACCTAACTAGCACCTTACCGGTATAGATGTCTTTATGTGTAATGATATCGCCATGGTTGTTATAATACTGCATAGAAGGTTGCGTTCTATCATATTCAGAGCGGGGTTCTCTAATTCCTAATAAAGCCGGTGATGAAGATGTGCTGCCAACTGATGAAAAAAGAAAGATTATCAGCCTGTGCAATAACAGCCCTTCTCAAACCTGACCTCTCCTTTCTCCTCATCCCCTCCTTCTCCAAGGATTAGCAAATGAGATGAGCAAACGCATGGGTAATGGCCAAAACTGTGTAGAGGCTTTCCTGTACGAAGGACTGCAATGATGAGAGCTATCAACAATGTACCATGAGATTATCATTTATACTTTTACAACCAGTCACCACTCCATAATGATTCAAAATATGTAAGAGACCTTACCCATTTCATTTTGGGTATAACATCTTGAGAATTTCCTGTAACAGAACTATTCAAATACAAATGTAACCATTAATTTGTTTGATAAAGTTCCTGATTTTATTTAAGTTACACTGTCACCCAGGACAGCTCAGAAAACATTACACTCTGCTGGGCTGAAGTGACCCACGCACAGACTTGTACTGTTTTTCATGCAGAAGTGAATCCTGGCCACTTGGTCAGCTCCAGTTGGCTGACACCCACTGTAAAATAACACAGTGTAATCCATTGCTTTTATTACAGTGAACAGTTGAATCTCCACTTCAGATGTGGACAGTCTGTCCAACCACCTCTTTTTCACAGACAACTCAACTGTTTTGTCAGCTTACATACTTACAAGAAATTCTAGAGATTCCCTTTAAAATATTAATCAATTATATCTTCTTCCAGTAGTTGTGTCCATTAGATAATATTCACAATTTTGCGTTATTAAGAATGGCTTAATTACTGATATTTTCCTAGCACACTCAAGGCTAACAAAGCTAATTTGGGGGAGCGTCATTCTGAAATTGGTCAACTTAATGTGTGCACTGAGTGACTTCAACAAAGAACAACTGCTACAGACCACGTACAAGGGTTCCACCACATCTACAGTGCGTGCTGCAATCTGCAGGGCTGTTCCCACAGTACTCTCTGCAGACATGGTTTATGCATTGAGCTTCCATCTTAATAGTTTAAGCTTGTTCGTGCTCAGGAACAGAAGAACAGGCACTTCCTGTTAGTATTTTTTTCTGCTCGGTGCTCTTGGAAGTACAACAGCCTCTGAATATTATGTTAGAATTTCCCATCTTATTTCCTACCCGCAGTTCACAGAACCGGAGCACCACAGTCATTCTGCTCGCATATCTTAGGGGGAGAGCTGCAGGAAAAGCCAGTCAGTTCCCAGAGCCTGAGCAGTTTTTGCTTCAGTGTCACTGCTTCTCTTGAGAAGATATTTTTGGTTCTGCCTGTAGATAGATGGCCTAAACAGGCCACAAATTCAAGGTGTTGTTTTGATGCCAGTATGTGCAACTTAGCAACTAGATGTAAGAGTACACAGAAACTGCCTTCTGTGTCATGAGGCTGGAGAGAGACAAAGGGGTGTTTGTTCAGGACAATCTCTCAGAATCTCAGAGCGCTGGGAGAAAACCGAACAGAAAGATCAGAACAACAGAATCCTCTAGGACTGATGACTGTAGTCTGCTGTTTTATGGCACCAGACAAAGAACTCAGTCCTGGGTGTTGTACGGCGGTGGCTGAGAGGAACTCTGGGCACGAAGGATGTGCTGCCTTTCCCTGAGTCACTACGGGATACTGCTGATAGCAAAATAAATCCCTGCCTGAGTCCCTGCTTTTCAGTCACCTGTTTCACAAAGGAGTGTGTGAGGGTTGTTCCTTTTATTTATGTAATTAAACAACTGTATTGTAGGAGCTGGTCAATTATTTCAGCAAATGGTAAATGTATATTTCTCAGTAGTAAGAGAGATCTATTCACATAAAAGCAGAAGGCAAATTGGATGTAATAAAACGCTAAATGCGGAGGATACAAAACCCACTGAAAGCCTTGCATGGCAGTCCTGTCACAAAGACCTAAATCCTACTCCTGGAGATGTTAAAGGAACAAAGGGCAGCTTACTGCAACAACGGGGAGTCAGAAGAGTAAGATATTTTGTATTTGTTTTGCTCATTCTAATGGAACAAAAATAGGTCCCTCACTTGTGGGCTTGCTCTGCTTGCTTTTAAGCACGAGGCCTGGCCTACAATGCCACACAGCTGAAAAGCAGTGATTTTGTAGAGGGAAACAGTGACAAAGCCCAGATGTCCACACGGTGCGCTCCGAGGATTTCACTTAGGACTAAATCTAATCTGGTCCCACAGGCTGGATGCCGTTATCAGCTGGAGGATCTTGGTGTCCTGGAAGCGCGCCATCTGAGTCAGATTCATCCCAAAGGAATACAATTCACACATTCTGAGACCATTTGAGCTTTTGTCATTAAGGGGTAAAAGGGGACATTTACTTCAAAGTGGCTTTATCCGAATGCAGAAGTGGAGACGCTCACGCCCTGTGGGATCTGCAACCTGCCAGCAGCGTCAGCCCGGGTAACACACAGCACTCACGGAGCACCTGGGCACTGTTTGTACGGTTAAATACAGAGAAGACACAGCAGGGCCCCGTGCTTTAGACAGAATGAGGAGTCAACCGAAAGGCCATCTGACTTCAAAGCATGAGATACAAGGTATCCCCTCAATAGATCTCTTGATGTGTCTCCACTGACCTGACTGTATAACAGGGGACATCTGCTGATTTGCTGTTGATAACGAAGGATGGGATTTGAATCTCTCTCGTTCCAGCGTCGACACTGGTGTAATGAAGTGACTCTGATTCCATCCATCCTGTGGAGTGGTAAAAACCAAAGAACATAAATTATTGCTTTACATTAACTTCAGAGTTTCTATACAACAGTTTTCCAGTGTAAGCTACTTTTGCAGTCTACCTTCTTATAAATGCTGCGGAGGTCTCGATACTGCCATAGTGTATTCAGTACCTGAGCAGCTGCCTTGACAACTTTCAGTGAAGACCTATGGAAATAAAGAATATTGCATCAGTAGAAAGCATTAACTCCACCTAAACAGAGCGATGTTCCTGAGTGATGGAGTAGCCTGAACTGTGCACCTGTGAAGAAAGCCAGGTCTTAGTAACGACTGCAGTACTACCACAGAAGTGTATTGGTCAGTGAGACTTTCTCCATTCTCAAGAGCACGGCTGGGGAATTGCTCTGGCTATTATTGAAAACAAAATCACGTCATCATGCCTGGTGTTGGTACCGAAGCAGGGATTTGAAGTTAAATCCCACAGCACATCTGTGTCAAACACGTGCCTTTTCCTGTCAGTGTGAAGATTCATCCGAGCACGTTTTTTGAAAGAAAAACGTGACTGAAAAAGGCTGAAAAATATTGCAGTTGATTGTGTCAGTCAAAGAGTAGACACTTCTAATCTGTTCAAAAGATTTTCCGAGTCAGAGTCACGTAGGTCAGGAAAGCCCCTCACGATGTCTGCAATCTCAGCCACCAGCTCCATACACCTCCACTACCGCGCGTCCCCGTGGCTCCTGCACACCTCCATGATGGCACTCGCTGTCACCCGGGGAAGCCCATCCCAGTGCCTGACCACCTCTCTGTGGGGAAATTCTTCCCACTAGCCAACCTAAACCTCTGCCAGCGCAACTCGTGGTCACTTCCTCTGGATTTCTTCTATGTGCACTGTTCCCTCACAGTCCTAAGTGCGACTTTCCACATAATCTCTGCAGAACAACAAAGTCACAGTCACAGCCACTGAAATGAGCTGGTGCCTTGAACGTACAAAGTATCATAAATGACACATACTCAAGGTAAGCCCACAGCTTCTTTTTAGACAGACGCTGATAAAAAATGCTGTGCATTTAATTCACACTGACCAACTTCTGCACAGCTGCGGATCCTTTCCTCCCCACGCCTGCGTGACCACATACTGGGAACAGAACACGGGGCTGACTGCATAGTCAGCTTTCTGCTGGCCGCAGAAGGGAGATCCGGGATATCCTGTTTCATACAAGAGCCCTGCCAGCACGAGTCCCATCAGATACGCTGAGGAGCGTGGAGCAGAGATCCCGATCAGTGCTAGGAGGGGTCCCTGAGGCTGACCTGGTGCTGGCGCTGCATGACTCAGGCATCGTGGCATTCCCATGACGTGATGCTCAGCTGCCCACCCACTTCTGAAAGGTTGCAGTGCCACTAACCACAGTGCCCCATAAAGCCCCGTGCTGAGCTCGGCCAACAAAGCGCCTAGCACACCAGGCTGCATGGCACAGACAGACCCGATCAGTCAACACTCGCCATCCTATTCCAGACAATTCCACGGCCTAGGTTACCGCTTGGTAGGGCAGGTTTTCCTCACAGCCTAGCAACTGGCCATGCTGGATATAATTAATGGTTATTGTGATACATCCTGATGAAGGTGTTAACGTATTCTGATTTTAAAAAGCTCTAAATATTCTATTAATGTTGTAGGTGTTGAAAAGTTTTAAAATACCATTTTCCCTGAACAGACCCCATTAATGTGGTTATTGTCTGCACCTGTAAAAGTCTCCGAAAGCTGTAAAGAATACACTGTAAAACAATGGCAGGTACCAGACCAGCTGCCTCTTCTGTTCCAGTGTGACTCAGACTCGGTAGCTACTCAGATCAGAATGACAAAAAACCATATTTATTTATTTTTATTTTTAAACTCCCCCTCCCACCGTTACCTGCCTTCTTATACATCTGACATGAAATAAACAGACAAGGTATGAATTTGGTTGCCTACTTGCCTGTCACCTCTTCCTTTTGTTATGTTCACCAGCTTTTCTATTCCCCCAGTATCAGCGAGGGCTTTGGCATTTTCCATGTTTTTGCTAGTGACCTCATGCAACGCGCAGCAGATTGCTGCTACGGTCTCGTCAGACAATATGCTTGGGCCATTGCCTCCTGGCAGTCGATTCACCAGATCTCGCATAGCATATTTACCTGTAACAACCCATCAACAGGACCAAGTCAGAACATACATTTTGGTACTTACTTAAGATTTGGAATTCTAAGACTCATCCATAAATTACATCCAAAAGCAGTCAAATGCAACGCAGGATCCAAACCGTGGAAAAATTCCAAGACTTCACACTTTACACAGTCAACTGGGAGTAGAGATCATTTCTTTTTTTTTTTCCCTTCTCTCCTTCTGGCTTAATAACCATGAGAAGTAACCTGCATTTTGGTATTAAAACTGGAGCATTTGGAAACAGGTTATTTGGAGAAAACAGAATTATTCAAGGGAAAACATTACATTATTTCACGTGATCTGAGGAGCTGTGCACATTCCTAGGCTCCATTTATGGGAGGAAAGAAATCCTTACAGTCATGTGGGCATTTTTTCTTCAGACATTCTGTTCACCTTATTTGTCACCCACAGGAGATCACGTCTCACCTCCTTCAATTTCAATTACTGACTGACAGAGGAATAATCACACAGCAAACAAAGGAAATCAACTAAAGCTAAAGTGTATATATATACATATACATATATATATACACATACTTTACATATATACTTTATAATATATTATATACATATATATTACTGTTTGGGTCATGTTGATAATTAAGTGATTATTAATTGGTTTTACTGAAGACTTGTATTTGTACCTCATGGCGCTTGATGAATTAGCTTTTCTCAAAGCCCTTAGCTATCCATTTGCATAACATGTCTGGGGAAAAATTTTATCCAAAAATAAATTCTGCACACAAAAGCAATTGCTTTTCAAACGTACTGGAAAGTTACCACCAGCAACGCCGTACACAGTACTGCTCTGTCACTGCCAAGTTTTGGCAAGCTCAGCAACACACATTTCCACATACCAACTCATACTGCTATTTGTTAGAGTACCCATTCTCTGAAATAACTTTTTCCCCCTAGAGTTTCGATCACTGAAACCCAAGGCAGGAGAAGTTTTTACTTCTGTTTTTAAAACGTAGATGAGAAGGGCATGGATGAGTGCTTAAAGTGTTAAATATTAAAACTGACAGAAGGAAACGATTAAGTTTTTCTGGCAAGCATCCTTATTGATTTCTTGATTCAGGAAAGGCACATGTAGACTGCTCTACATCTGGGTTTTGGTGGAAATATTTCACTAGGAGAGGATTTTTCCCCTCTCTCCCTATCCAGCTTTATTAAAGCATTTACAGGCAGCAGGGCCTGTTCTCTTAGGATACATAAGGGACCTCTGAGAAGGTTACTGCTTATTAGCTCCAAGGAAGCAGAGTTGTGTTTCCCATCGTATTTTGTACTGACAGTTTCCTGTCCAGTTCATTTGAGGTCACTTCAGCCCACAGCGGAGAGATTGGCAGGCAAGATGGCTGAAGGCAAACCAAAATAACAGTATTACCCTGAAAAGCTACTGTTGTCAAAAAGATTAATTTCTGGGGCACAAGTGACATGATACAGTAAAATCAAGTATGCTATTTCTATTGGTAGAATCTCATCCTTGTACTCTTCCAATATTAGGTCAGACTTACTGGTGACCATGCTGTATTCCACACAGTTCTGGCTTACCAATAAGCTCCTTGTTCCGGACATCTAGCGCCATGTTCCTTAAGGCGGTTGCCACAGATGAAACGACTCTGTCGTTATCCATCCTCAGCAGTTCCACAAGGATTGGCAGTCCTTTTTCTTTCCTTACGGCAGCTCGAATGTACGCTGCAAACTGTAATGAAACTCCAGGTTACTTGCAGATCTAGTAGGACATCGTGATTGAAATTGTCTCTATTAGATGGTAATTCTTAAGTGTTTTAGGGAACATATTCCAACGCAAAGATGATGTGTTAACAGTTAAACGCTTCTCTTTATCATTATTAAAAAGGGCTGACTCTGCTCTTTTTCACTCATTCCTGCTATGGCACAATATGTTAAAGAAGTGATCTAACAGACGAAACATCCTAATAGATGACAAATGATGGAAGAAGGAGCAGTACTTTTCTTAAAGAGGGCCAACTTTAAAACAAACATAAAATGAAGCAGCCTTATCTGGTTTTCTACAGCAAAGAAAGCAATTAACATTTTCTCCATCCCTCTGTGACAAATGCATAACATTAATGAAGTATTCTCACCTAATGCTGCTGTAACATATTGTGTACAAGAGCCATAAGCAGCAATATGTGGAAATACATAAAAATAATAAAGCAAATACAACATTTTAATGCTCGTAAGCAGTTAATATACTACATACCAAAGTCCCGATGTTATGAAGTGTTATTGCTGCCTATTACATGTGCTTTTTTGACTATATAGCTTCCAGATCGCTCCTCCTGCCTACCGTCTTTGACATTGCCTTTCACCGCAGAAATAACATTTTCATAGCACATAAGCTCTAATGACACACACTAGAGAGAAACATTGCTACACATATTCTAGAAAAATACACGCTCCTTCCTAAACCCATTCCAGTACCTTATTGAAAGAGAAGCTAAATACAACGACAGGAGGAAGAGCAGGAATTCAGGTACCTTCCAGTTGCCTGCAGAAAGATTCTGGAGAGATCCTGCAGAGCCCTCGAGCGTGGCTGGATTGGAGCTTTCTGCTAGAAGCGTTAGGTACGGCTTTACCACCGATGGGTGCCAGAGCATTTCCACCCCTTTAGGAGACTTGGAAAATCCTGGTATAGGGCCAACTCCGTCCCACTGAGAAATAAATACGTATTTGTAAATACAACAAACTTCTGCATTTTCAGCCAACGTATGGTATTTACTTCAAGTTATGCTCATCGTTAGCTAAACATTTGATACATTTGTGACCAAAGGAAAAGGCCAACCTGGTCCTCCTGTGACGTTTTTTTTTTCTTCTTCTTTTTCTTCCCCCAGCAGCTTGGCTCGGAGTCTTTGCTAGGTGACTCCTTTCCCAACAAGTCATCCAGTTCGTTGATGCCCAGCAGACGCGCCTGAGGCACCTCCAGCTCCAGGCGGTAAGAAAGGTTTCTCAGCGTACACACACAGTTCTCCACTGTCTGAAACCAAATTGTAAAGATGTCACGTGACTTGTTGCTTTCCGTGCAGTGATGAAATACACCAAACAAATTAAGCGTAGATGAAAAGGTATCCTAAAGCACAAGCATCCAATTCTAATTCTGGGCCTTGGGCATTACTACATTTGTTTCTTTGGGAAAACTGCAATCTCCCCTGATATCACCAATCATGAAAATATTTACAGTACTCTTCCCTACTCTACTGGCTTTTAGTAACCTGCAAATGAAAAGCACAAGAGCTTATTATTAAATGAATGAATACTTGACAGAAGTGAATAGTCCAGAACAAATTACAACTGTATTACACGACAGAATTTATTGCTTCAGTAACCTGGGGCTGCGAGACGGTCAGCTGAGTTAAAAACATCACAGTGAGAAACTACATCACACAAACCCCAAGAGATCAGATCAGACACGCAGGTTAGCATCAGAAATCCCTCAGATGCAATGAGCACAGACCTTGCTGTCATAATCTGATGTGTTCACACACGTGTGGATCACGTAGAGCAGTGAATCAACCAAGCCTTCGCAGGACCTCATCTGCTTCCGGGCTTCTTCCCCCGCGGAACTTAGATTCCTAAACAGTCCAAATGACAAATGACTGCAGCGTGCTCACCCACAGACAGACGTGCATCGTTTTATCGGGCAGTTTGCAGATGACTTTTTCATTTTTTTTAAACAAGCAAAATCCCAACAGAATAATGATAATAAATATAATAACTGACTTAGAGGATGCAGCAACCCCCTCCCAGCTTTCGTAAGATATGAGTAAGATTCAAATGATTTCAAGGTAGAATTGACTGAAGGAAAAAAAAACAAGTCACAAGTGGAATGCCTTTCTCATAGGCTTTTTCCATTACAAGCCATCTCTGCCATGCTAGCACAAAAGTATTGTATGTATGCTGCGGCATAGGTGGTTGGGCTTGTCTGTTAAAAATGCCCTTTGCTGCCTCCTTGTAAGACCGGATCCATTCAGTGCCGCGTTCTATGCTGCAGTGCCACTAACATTTGAAATATGCATACATAGACAGAAGTACAAACTAGGGTGTGGGGAAAGGAACAGGCTGCACTGTGCTTTAGGGTAAGCAGCGAGGGTATACAGACAATCAGCTGCCCACGAGGCAGGCACCCTGCAGAGCCTGAATGTGCGTGGCGACCGGATGCGCGCTGAGAGCGGCACCGCTGCCAGCGGGTCTGCACGCCTGCCCACAGAGGTGTGTGCTCTCTAGGTGCCTCACCAGCACTGCATGTTCAACAACAGCGTGAAACCTGCCCTGAAAAATAACCCAATACATAAAAAATAGTAGCATATGAAAATATTCTGGAGTATAGAAGGGTTACCAGAAAATAAAAAGCAGTTTCAGAGTTTCTATTGAAACACAATGGTCTTACTGCATTGCTTAATGGAAAAGTTTGAAATGTAATAAATTGAAGTGATAAACACACACGGGAACAGAAATAGCTCATATACTGCCCCGGGTCTTTGATTTCTCTTTTCAGATGTTTTAGTTTCATATTCTATTATTCTGAAGAATAGTTTTCTTCTCATTGCTGTTTGAGAAATCCACAAAGGGAACAGTCAAACATTTCTTTACTTGTAGGTATATGTTTACAAACTTTTTTTTTTTTTTACATATACAGCAATAATCACTGAACACACCTAAAACTCATGAGCCACACGCACAGTGCAAAACCTGCAGTATTTAAGGTGGGAAAAGTACAATGATCCATTGCACTTTATACAAAAACCAGCCAAAATTTAACTACTAGCCATTATAATTAACACCTCTCGGTGATTTTGTACTTTCCATATTCTCTTAATACAGAAAAAAAAACCCAAATATGAAAGCTGGCTGAATGATAGGATTAAATGGAATGCAATGGCTATTTTGTCTTAAAGATGAGGTGTAAGAAGGAGCTGCTGGAAAGCACGGTTGTTCTGCACAGCGGGGCGCGGTAGAACAGCAGGTTACCTCAGGCATCCCGTAGTGTTGCGCAGAACCAGGGAAGTCTGAAATTTAATTTTATGGTCATCGTCAAAGGAGGCACTGTTCCACCCGGAATGCGGCACTATCACAGTGCTTGTCAGTGTTGACAAAGCGTCTCTAATGATTGTCATCTTCACTGCATCACACGAAGACAAGTTCCAGAGAACCCCTTAAGAAAAGATTTCCATTGTGGTCGTTAGAGAAGACTTGGTAACAGATACACAGCATCACTGGCTACTTCAGAGACTCTGCTTTTAACAAGAGAAAGACAATTTGCCTACGCATTTAGTTTGCAGTGCAATTTAATATTACTCCAACAGTACCAGTCCACAGACAGCAAAGCTGCCACGAAAGGATTCGCTTCCCCCTGACGTAACATTTTCTCCTATTCGGGTTCGTGCATTCGGCACCCCCCATCCCGGCTGGCTGTCCAGTGTGCGAGCTCTGCGATGAGGGAGCAGGAAGGTGAGAGGACAGTCCCCACAGAGAGCCCTGACAGAGCAGCAGCTGGGCCTCCCACCACGCTGAGGAGGAACGCAAGCATATTCATGAACAAGTATTCTCCTTTTCCTTAAGAAACCCGACTGAAACATGCGCTGACTGACAGATGTTCCTTCCTTTCTTTCCTAAGGTACAGCTCATTCTGCTGCCTGGCAGGTATGCAATACTCAACAGATCCAGTTCGTTCTGAAGGAAACAGCATTCCTTCACCAATTGGAACTGCAAGTCACTTATTCTTTCTGTGCTCTCTGCCTGCAGTAAGTGCCAAGCTCATGGGTTAGAAGCTAAATCTGCTGCCCCACAATCCAGAGCTGAGGGTGTGTACACAGGTACTTGCCACCACTCTGCTAATAGCCTGGGCACCGAGAGCCTCCTAGAGCAATCACGTTTCCAATTATTTGCCTGAACTGTAAAACACACGTGCACAGTTTGGGTCCATCTCTTGAATTCTGCAGGATCTTATTTAAAACCGTTTGCAGCAGCTGATAAAGAAAACAGGCGCCTGTACTAAAACTCAGGTTAGGAGGAAAAGAACTATTGACTTGAGGCCTGGCTGTGTGACTGCAGGGGCATCACACTGGGGCAAAATTTACTTTGGAACTTTGAGGCAGTAAGCTCAGGATTCACTTCTCTCAGTGAATCTGTATTTCTGTGCTAATACTTCTAACTGTCAGGAATCAAAATACGTGGTTTTGTATTGACAAAATGCTAACGCACAAATAAAAATCCAGCCAATATACTCAATTCCAGTTACTCACCAATTATTTCAAGGTCTTATCCGCTTCAAAAACAATATCTGTGTTACAGTTCCGCACCGGTCTCTATCCCAAACGTACCTGTTACGAGCTCTTTTATTTCTGCATCAACAGATTTTCTCAACAATCGTAGAAGTGCAGGGATCCCACCAACGTTCTTCATTGCTATTTTGTTTTCATCAGTAGACTTCCCATAAACGAGGTTTCTCAGCGCACCGCACGCATTCTTCTGCACTTCCAGGACCCTGTGATCCAGGAGATCCACCAGGTACTTGATCCCTCCCAGCCGGCACACCTGGCAAACAGCACAGGACTATTAGCGCCCGCTGCTTTCATGCATTTCACTCTACGGTTTTAAAAGGCTTTTATTTTTAAAGGCAGGATATTCTACTTAAAGAAGAAACTATTATTCGTAAATGTTAATAATTTGATTGTAACGCTGCAGAGAAAATTCCTGTTAACCACTCTCATCCTCGCAGAAGAAGCTGACGGAGTTTTTCAGTCGTTTGCTGTGATAGTTGCTGTTCAAGTTGTATTTCCCAGGAATCGAGTTTTTAAAGTGATTTCCTATACCTCAGAATATATTTTAGGGCATACCAGAAATGAAGAGTTGCAAAGATTTAAATGCCAACTCTAAACTTCACGAAGGGAAAAAACAATGGGTTTGAAATCAGCATGTACCGTCCATACCTGAAGTTCTTCTTGAAAGGAGTCTGCTCTACAGCAGAAAAACTGTTCTTAGAGCAAACAAGAACACTGCATTGACTGCTTTAAATGGGTTAGTTAGATTTTGTCAGAAAAAAGTAGAGTAAATACAACATGGCTTTTTGAGATCTCATTTCTATGCAGTGCTTTTCTTCATTCAAAAGTCAGGGCAGTGACAAAATCTGAAAGGATTTTAGAATACTCTGAATTTGGTGAATTAAAAAGCATTCAAAGACATAACTAAGTAGCACTACGTTTAAGATTAACATTATTTTGAGTTAAAAATCCACATCTAAAGGCTATTCAATTTTTTTTTAATGTGAGCTATTTGCAGTATTAGATAAGTCTATTATAACCCGGCATTATTTTAGCACTGTACAGTAAATTTATGCCATACTATCCACAGAACATACCGAATGAAATTGGCATACGAAAACTTCCACACCTACAGCAGCTGAACTGCTGCTGCCCCAGAAAGAAATCCTGGGCAGAAGAAATACACCCAAATACCTTTCTTTCCCAGGAAGTGGTCCTAGGCCAAGCATTTAGCTCCAAGTGAAGCAGCATCCTGGGGGTTCTCTGCTTCAGCACTGGAGCACATTTAAAGAGGCCCTTTTTCTATTCTAAGTGAGATATCAATTAGCTTGGCAAGCCACAAGGCCATTGGAAATACATTGATACCTAGCAGCTTCCATGAATTTTTGACTCTAAAAGTTCACTTTTATTGGCCATAACACGAGGTGAATAAAATAACACTGAATGGAAACGGAACCGAGATTCAGCCAAATCTGTTAAAGTTGATGCTTTGAAAAACAGCACCCTCTTTATTAGATTCTTGGAAATTGGCATTGGGTATCATAATGATGAATAACTTCATCCGCCCCTAAAAGCAGACAGACTGAAGAGGCTTTGAAAACAAAAACAAAACCCAACCTGAAGGTCACACACACTGTTTTTGCCTCTCAAATCACACCTGAAGTAGATAAAAAGAAGAGACTGGTGACTTGTACATTTTTCTAGATCTCTGTTCAAAAAGTTTATTTTTCAAAAGGAAAGTGTATTTTTTCAAAAGGAAACATTTCCACACCTAGAATCTACCACGTATGTTATGAAACCCAGACACACAAAGCTTGGTGTTGATCAGCCACATGAAGCTGCTGCTGTTCCAAAAGGAACCCTTAGCTGAGGGCAGCCAGTGGCCTTAAGCCCCAAGTTATTCCTCTGGCCATGTCTGCAGCTACCAAGTCTAAAGTCGCATGAACACTGTCCTATAGTTTATTTATCTGATACAAACTAAATGCAGGAGGCTATAAGATACAAATATTTTTAAGGTGTTATTCCCTTTTAATGCAAATAATTTTTATGTTGCTGAAGAACAGAAGCAAGAAATAACTATTGTTTCCACTTAGAATCATAGAATGATTTGGGTTGGATGACCTTTAAGATCATCCAGTTCCAACCCCTGCTGTAGGCAGGGACACCTCCCACCAGACCAGGTTACTCACAGCCCCATCCAGCCTGGCCTTGAGTGCTTCCAGGGGGCATCCACAACCTCCCTGGGCAACCTGTGCCAGTGCCTCACTACCCTCACAGTAAAGAATTTCTTCCTAATATCTAGTCTAAATCTACCCTCTTCCTGTTTAAAAACATTTCCCCTCATCCTGTCTCTACCTGCCCTTATGAGAAGTCTCTCCCCAGCTTTCCTGTAGGTCCCCTTCAGGTACTGGAAGGCCGCTATAAGGTCTCCTTGCAGCCTTGTCTTCTCCAGGCTGAAGAGCCCCAGCTCTCTCAGCCTGTCCTTGTAGGGAGGTGCTCCAGCCCTCAGCTCATCTTTGTGAGCCCTCCTCTGGACCCGCTTAATCTCTCTTACAACATTTGAAGTACTGTTGTGTTGACGTACATCTAATCTACACATCCATAATACCCATGCAAGCTCCACGTGACGCAGTAGATGCATCACTTTCCAGTCTGTACTCAAAGTTGGATGAGATGCAGTTTTTGTGCATATATTTCAAGATAAAACTGGAGTTAGAAAATCATTTGTAAGATTTTTGTTCTGCTGAGTCATTAGTATCTTGAAAAGTAGCAGCTGTTGCTTCTCTGAACAGCAATTCCATTCATTAATTAACCCCAAAGAAACAAAACCAAACCAAACCAACCAAAAAGCAATGAAATGGTACATTGTTGAACCAACAAACTACTACTGAATGTATTTATGAAAAAAACTAACTCAGGCAGATAATCATTAGATGGGAGTATAATTTATTAATTCTGAGCATTTTCTTAGTTAATTTAAAAGGTGAAGTTCTTTTTTTTTTCTGATAAGCAGCTTCTTATGCTTACCTTCATGCTTCAGCAGAGCAAGCGTTTAGTTTGTTTCGCAAATGCTTTTAATATTTTTATAGTCTGGAAAATTTATCTGGCCTTCATCACAACCATAAAATAATAAATCTAAATAATTAACAAAAATACAAAGTTGATGTGGTCTTCAAAGAAAGCTTTACTCATCTTTGCAATAAATTAATTATGATTCTTCCCTACCATAAGTAATCTCAGCTGCTGGCCTCTGCTGTGAAGGGAATGCTCTCTGCGTGGCACCATACACCTACAGCACTTCATACTTCACTGCTGCTAAGGCACGCCAAGTGTCAAATAGTTCCAATGCTAAGAAGGGCAAACAACTGAGATGCTACCTCATATACAATAGAGAAGTTAACATCACACTCAAATAGTGCTTAAAACGTGTCATGTTGCTTTTCGGTTTGTGCTTTTTTGAAAAAAATAAAGCAGACATTTTGTAATTTCCCAAACTAATCCTGTAATGATGAAAATAAAAAGCGAACAAACATGATTTTACAGGTGAATGTACGCAGATAAATGACATCCCAAGAACTCCCAACCGAGCAGTCCCACCTCTTGAAAAATGGCAAGACTGCCTACGAACCTGCCTGCCTCTTCTGATTGCTGCGCTCTTTAGCAGAAGACCACGACTACCACCACCGAGCAGCACTGAGCTGCACCAGGTAAAACTTACATCAACATTTTATTAACGTAAGTAAATATTTATTTTGAAATTAACAAATAAAACCCACAAATGAATGAAAAAGCAAATTCCTTTAGATGAATAGCTCGCAGGTATTTATTTAGAGCAGCTCTTCAAATGCAAATAGAAGTTTCAGCAATGAACTGAATTTTCACGGAGATGAATACCTCCCTCACCCAAACCGACAGAAGTAACATCCTCTGTGTATTTCTGGGCTTTGATTCCTTTCCTTCGCTCAGCAGTTCACTCATTCTGTCTGACGCCTTAAAAAATCTTGATCAAAACCAATGTAAAGCCTCCAAGAATTTCTTGTTTTTGTCTGTCTACAGACATCAGCAGGTTCCACACACACAGGCATCAAGAAACATGCTCCACATTTCTGCTGGATTACACTACCTGCACATTAGATGCATTCACATCATTTCCAGCTGTCATGCAGGAACGATGTGTGTGTATTTGTCTGCAACTCATGTACTTCAACATTAATGTACACCCAGCACAGAAACACACGTGGTCCAGAACATGGTGTTACAACTAAAAGAGGCAAACAGAGACCAGAGCTCCAGTTGCTCTTTTAGTTTATAGCTTCCCCCACATCAGAAATGCGCTCACTACAGTACCTCTGTCTTCACTTTGTTGTCTCCGAAGCACAAGTGCTGAAGGTAGGCGGCCGCGTTCGCCTGAACCGATGGGAACTGGTGCTGGAGCATGTGAATGACTTCAGGCAGTTCTGGATCTCTCCAAGCAAACTCCCTTCGTTAGATGAACACATTCAAGGAAAGGCATTAGTTACAAATGTATGTTTATTTAATAAGTAGAACTAGTAAAGTATCTTAAATATTCTGCAACAATTTGTTTTTGTTCTGGAGTATTGGGGGTAGGAGGAAAAGCAGTTACATTGGAATAACTATGTCACATCAGCTTCTAGCCTTCTTACTGGAAAAGGACACTTCGTCTTCTGCACTGCTGAGTTAGTTTTGTTGCTGACAACACAGATATACTCGTTAAAATTATACCAACTCAAACACTGCAACCTATATAAATCTCTGCGAGCTTAAATATACAACGCAAGATGCACACTGGACATTGCCACTCAAGTGCATATCTTCTATGCAATATTTCCTCCTCGGTGTTCAATGTTCTTAGTTGGAGCCAATTGTACTTGAACAAAAGCTGTGCAGTCTCAAGATTTCATCACCAGATGCAGTAAGTTTGAAAAATTTGAGTTAATCAGGGATAGTAAACTTAAATAATTTTAAATCAACCTTTATTAAACACAGCAATTTTGTGTAGTCAAATCTTGGAAAAGTCAGTAAGCACATCCATGCCCAATTCCCAGATTTAGAAAAATAACCATCAGCTCTGGTTGGGCCATCTTCTTCTTTTTGTAAGGGAATGTTTAAAAAAAACCCAAAAACCAGTAGTAGTATTTAAGCTTTCCTATTCTCAAAAATCTAAGGAAGTGATGTTCTAAGAACGGGATTTGAATAGTTATTCAAAGGCTAATGGCAGCTTGGCCAGTCAGATCACCCCAGAATTTACTCATCAGAAAAGGAAAGTTCGGTTACTGATCTTGTTTGAGATACCCAACAACTCTGAGGTTTATTTCTCCCTAAAAACAACAGAAAAGAATAATTCAGCTGAAAGGGACCTCCAGAGATCATCTAGCCTAACTGCCCAATCACTTTTGGCTAACCAAAAATTAACAGCGTGTTACCAAAGGCGTTACCTAAATGAGTCTTGAACACTGACAAGTGTGGGGCACGGGCCATCTCGTTTGGAAGTCTGTTCCAGTGTTTGACCAATCCCACGGTAACGATAGGAAGACCTCTCTCATAAGGACAGTAAATATCTTACGAGAAGCACGTATGGTTCTTGAAAGCACAAATGGACTTGCCTGGGGTCTTTCTGAATGCTGTCTATGGATGGAGATCGCGTGGTCCCATCATCGGCGGGCGCTGCATGCTGCAGCCTGTTGTAGCCAGACTCTGACAGTCGATACTGCATGGACCTGTAGGGTTCCGCATAGGTAGCAGTTGTGTTCAGAGCATAATTATTTCTTTGGTATGTGAGTGTGCTACGCTGACTGGATGATCTTTGCAGATTTCCGACTCCTAGTATAAAATTAGTATTAAAACAAACCAGGTAACAAATGGCGATTGAAGAGAAGAGACAATACAAAGTTAAAAGTGTAAGCCAAAAAACAGTCTAAAAAAGGTGTATAGTGCTCAACGTTGAAAGCTGCTGCCAGTTGTAAGGGAACAATTACTCAACACCCCAGAGAAGACAGAGAGGCTGGCTGCAGAAATATAGGTTTGGTGGAATCAGGCTTATGCCCCAGCTTGCCTGAGCATTTAAAGAAAGATATGCATCTTGTGCCATTAAGGAGAAATTAGGATGCAAAATGTTTTAAGGTGTATAATAAAATTCAATTACCAACAGTAACTTCAATTTGCCAACAGTACTAAAAAGAAAAAGGAAAAAGAATTAAACAAAAATTTATATAGTTTGTATCCTACTTTACTTTTCACAATTAGACGTACATTTCCCCTGAATAAAAGCTAGTAAGAGGATGATTTCAAAGAGAGCTGATGGTTACAAAACCAGGAGCACGTAGCTTCCTGACTTAGCAGAACTGTTGTGGTAGCTTCTGTTCTTCCACAGTAACTGCTTTTAGGTGGACAAGTAAACAGAGAACTCAAATCTCTAGTCATATCTCCTCATTGGCATACCTTGAGGAACTGCATCTACTGCGTGCTGCGGAGGAGAGGATAATCTCAAAAGCTGTGGCCTCCTTCAATATCCTGTACTCTTTGTATTTCAGTAATGAAATACACTAAGAAGCATTTTCAAATGTGCAAATACAAGACATATGAATTGGACACTTCTCCGTAAATATTTCCAGAGTTCAGTTAGATAACTCTATTCTTTCCACAGTTTTTAGAAATTACTCCACTACACAAATTCATCAACCATTTCTCTTCACAGAGAATCAGTTCTAATACTAATAATGGCTATGCACTTCATAATCTGTCAGTAGCAATGGTACCAATTACTACAGAAATGTTTCATTTTCACTATGCTATCTTCAGCTGTAGCATTTTGACATTATCCTCAGCTAGGAAGTTAGGTAAAACCTGTATTTTTCCCGGCACCGACACATAGCCCAAAGTATTTCCTGCAAACATCACAAAAATGTTACATTCCTGCTGCTCATTTAGGCACTTCCAACCTAGTTTCTACCTTCACTGATTTACGGCATATCGTTTTCTCCTTTCAAATCAGAGCTACCTATCTCCTATATGCCACAGGTCCCAGAAAAGCTCCACTGTGTAAATCAAGCACAGTTTTGGTACCGCTGACGGAAGAGCTCCGTAAGCCCTTTACCTACCTGACCCTGTTCGATACAGTGCTGACTGGGATCCCTGGTGGAGCTCAATTGTTCCGTGATTGGGACTACGGTACATGGGACTGTAGTAAGTTCTGCCTTCATAGATAGGGGTGATGTGCAAGTCAGGAGATACAGCTGATCGCAGTTCCTGTCCTAGTTGACTGTGTTGACTAGCATAGGAACTCCTCAGGCCTGAAACCAAGAAGAGGTAAGAATGTACAACGCCCACGCTGATTAAAAAAAAGCAGTGATGCTTGTATCTTTCTTACTTTAGCCAAGAAAAAATTATAGCTACATAAAAAACATTTCTGCCTTAAACTTCTTTCCATTGTTAAATGATGCACAGCAAAACATTCATTGACAAAGCAGCATTCCCTCCGTAAAACACTGGCAACTTTAAGTTTTCCAACTCAATTTTTTACTGTAGCATTTACAGCTGAAGTCTGAGTCAAAGCCAAGGCAGCACACACACAGTTCACCAACTGAGCACTGGGAATCTGACAGGGCTTGGTAGGTCAGGTTGATGATTAAACTTGGTGATCTTGAAGGTCTCTCCCAACCTAGATGATTCTGTGTTTCTGTACCTTGTTCTGCTGGCGCTGTAGGAGACTGTTGTTTTTCACCTCCCTTTTAGCTGGCTACCTCGAGTTCCATTTGTTTTACCTCTGCGTTCACCAGGTTCCTCAGCAGTGGGCTTCCTGCGATTGCTGCAGCAGTGCCAGAGCCAGCCTCTCACCTGGCTGACGCAGCAGGGAGGAGCTCTGGGGAGAGCTGACAGCCGCATCAGCACGGACCTTTCCCCTGGGCCCAAATTTCCTCTCAGAAAAGACGATCATATAAAGATTTCAGTATTAAATTGTTCCCCTAAAGGAACACGAGGACTAGTTCATAGGAGGAAAGGTAAGGTTTTTCTCATAGTGAAGGACCAAGCACAGGAAAGTAATAACTTTGCAAGTTTCCTGGAAAGTTTATAGTAGAAATGGCTACAAAACAAGTTGCTAAGCATGACTACAGCAGTTGCTAATTATTTCCCTAACACTACAAATGCATCGAACTTAAAATCTGTTTCTGAATCACCGATTTACCCCAGTAAGTCTTCTTATCTTTTTTAAGAGGATATATTAGTTCACCTGCTTAGAGAAGATAATATTCTCAAGCACTGATACTTGTAAAGTACCTTAGCAGTATTTTAGGAGTATTCACTGTTATGTCATAAACTATGTGGTTCATTTTAACTACTGAATTGCCTTCCGTGTCCAATTCTGCTTTTTTCCTTAGCAAATTGGTAGATTATTAACCCCTGCAAATGGAGGTCGGAGAGAAGACACCTTATTCTGTTTGCTGGGAAATAAGATTATTTTGGGATTGCCTGAAGTGTAATAGTTAAAAAGAAAACAAACGTTGCAGTCACTGCTCAAAGGAGCACGCAGTCCTAACTGCAAGATCACCTGTTTGTGCGACTTCACATGAAGGCCAGAAGAAAACAGCGAACACAAGGAACTTAAAACACATAGTAACTGCATCTCAGTAAGAACTACCCCTCTGATTAATAGAGCCTATGTTACAAGAGTTCATTTTATGACAATATTACCCTATGTTTAAGTTGAAGTGCTTTGAGATAACAGAATTACTAGAAAAAAAACAGAGACTATAATTCAGTGGTACTGTTCCTATTTCAAGAAAGACCTAGGCATGAAACTAGTCCCAGCATAACATCTCTTATTGTACGTACAACCTGCACAGACACGTGAATGTACTTCATCTTCCAAAATACTGCAGTGCTTCTGTTTGGAAGACTCAGAATTTCACACAGCCACATAAATCTTAGAACACGCTACTTAGTGCAGTGCGCTGCTAGCTAGATCGCTAAATCAGAGAGAAGGATGCTATTCCCTGTGAACTTCTCGTACTGACACACCGTGTGGACATCAGCATTTACAAAATGCACCACAGACATGTCCTACTGCTACAGCATTTAATTCTTAGAACTACTATGGCATTACTAGTTTTCTGTAGCTTTAGGCTTGCAACAAGTTTTAAACTGTGCCTTTACCTTTTTTACTAACCTGTAAGGCTATCTGGACGCGGAGGAACCATTCTCTCATATATATCATACTGCTGTCCATACTGTTCCATATCATGAACTGTTCTCTGCAGCGTCGTTCCCAAATGCTGCGGAACTGCAGTCATACCAGAACGCTTCGGGGAAGAGGATCCCAGCTGGGTTTGGGGTGGAGAAGCGACTCTGGTTTGTACATCAGCGAGGGCAAGAGGAGAGCCCACTCTGGCTGAGGCTTGGTACTGGGAAGTCCCGCCGTTGGGATTTGCTGTCTGTCTGGATGTGATCGAGCCAATTCGCCGCACGGTCACGGGGGAAGCGGGTCTCTGTGCAGCGTACGGGGACGCTGCCCGCTGTACTGGCAGAGTAGTGGATGAATATGCGTGAGAAGCAAGGGATCTTTGCTCAGCAACCGATGGAGAACCATACCCGCTACCCAGAGATGTTCGCAGAGACCCCCTGGAAGGGGAAACACCTGTGCTGACCACATAGGAGGGAGACTGTGCTCTGGACGGCACTGAGCTGACGCGCCTCATGGCTCGGCTGGTAGCGACGTTTGCCGAAGGCTGTTGAAAAACAAAGTCAAAACGTTTATCCGTATTATCATTCAGGCCATGCAGCAGGGAATTTGCTCCCGTAAGACAGAAGTTAAGAAGAAATATAAGCAATTTAACAATATACTTAGCAGCTGAAGAATAGCTTTTTCCCTAAACATCATCCCTTCAAGGTTCCCTACAAAACAACTTTTTCTAGCCAGAATTTCACGGTACTTGAAATGGCAGTTCAGCAGTAAGAACGCGCCATTCCTCGTTCTTATTTGGCTCACTATGTTAACATGCTTTCCTACTACTTCAATAAACATTAAATTTTGGAAATTGAGGAACAGCACCGCAAATAATTCTAGTATCAGCTAATAAAGCTTTTCCAATAAAAAACGTTCTGACTAATGAAAAAGAAAGGGAAAAAGGCTAGAAAAGGTAGAAGGTACAGGAACACAAATGCCATCTTCCTTTAAGCAGCATGTTTACATGTGGGCAAAATCTTGGAGGTTTTCCCAAACATCACAACTGAAACAATTTTGAGAAATGCTTTCTTGGCATTTTGTACTAGCAGCACACTCTGCACTCAGGAGACCTCCAGTTTTATTCAACTTCAGCTGCAAGCCATTTCCACTTTCTAACAGTGCAGGTGTTAGTTAAAATAACATTTAAAATAATGCTAATTACATCCTAGAGAAAGTGTAAGTCCAGCTATACATTTATTGTCTTTAGAAGTGTGTTGGAGGCAGTGGCCAGATAGATATAAAGCAGACTATTCTGAGCATACCTGGACTAGAGTCTGCCCTTCAGCTCGTGAGCTTCTCACCAAGTGGTTCGTAGCAGTTCCAATAAGGGAATGCTGCTGTCTGTTTTCTGGTTTGTTCAAGTTTTGGCTGTTATGAAAGCTGCTTACTTCCTGGTAACCACTGTCAGAATAAGAATTCATTTGTGTTGAACTTCTTGAGTTACCAACAGACCCTGCAAATACGAAGCCAGCATAAGAATACAAGAACCGCATAACAGTACGAAAATAAAATACTTCAGAACTTTGCTCTTTGTTATATTCATAACTGTATTATATTTTAATGCAGTTAATACAGAAAAAAATACATTCTAATATTGAAAATGCAAACAACAGACCCTCACTTTCATGGAGAGATGTCTGCTCCGGTGAGTAGAGGTTCCCTTGTATTGGTTCTGTCCTAATGTGATAGGCATTGGTATGAACTCCCTCTGACACTAGGGGTTTGTTTGCACTGGTGGCTGCTGGATCTGAAAGAAATTAAGATGAGGAATCTAGTACTTCACATGCAGATCTCCTGCAAACTCAATGATTATTCTCAAACACTACTAACGAACTTACTTCCAACATAAACGCAGCCTACTGGTAGGCAGCAGTTAGGGTCTACCAAACTAAAGGAAAGAGATTATCATACTCGTATCTGGGAATCTTATCTCCTGTAGTTTTGACGTAGTTCTACAGTTCCCAGTTTTTAAATGTATTTTCCAACCTTTATTAATAAAAAAGAGTAATTGGTTACCTAGCAAATGTACTTTACAGAGCAGAAACTTAATGGAACTGTATTGCAGGACACAGACTAGTCGTTTCTAGTCTTAAGCACCTCCTATCTTAAGACCTGAATAAATAAAAGGTTGAATTGAATTCCATCTCTACTTGTGTATCATCATCGACAGAAGCTGCTGCAAATTTTATGAACTCTTTACTTAATATATTACTATCGAAGTGCTTATTTTTTAATGACTCTTAAGCTAACATCAGTTCTAAGAATATTAGCAGAACTTCATAGGTAGCAAAGGGAAGGCTCATCATAGATGAGAGAAAGCAAAGAAAACATCGCAGCAGTGTTACGAAGAAAGGAGAAATTTAAACAGTCTGTAATACAAGGACAAAGATGAGGACACCAAACAGAAAAGTGAATCAAAATTATTTTGATGGAAATACTCAGTTGTCATTCAACTGCCATGTCACACTTACACTGACAAGAACAAGTGCCAGAGATGCAGGAGGGAATGCGGACTGCATTTAACGTTATCACCAGAGATGTAAGCTTGTGCTGAAGAAATGTGTGATTGCACCTGGATGGGAAACCCAAAATAACATGCTGGGAAACAGTGATCTACAACAACTCCTGTGGATGCTTCGTGTTAGAGGCTGCGAGTTGTAGGCGGCGCCTGCTGAGCGCTCCTTGAAACCAAACCTCACAGCAGGGGACAACACCAGCAAAACCTGACAGCAGGCCTGCGACGGCAGTGACCCAAAGTATGAAAGAGGGCTGGAAAACTCCATGCAAGGGCTAAGGAAAAGTCTTGAACCGACAAATAACGGTTCTGATATAAAACCTAGCAGTAGTCATGGAAAAAAAATATCACAAAAACCAACAGATGGGCTATTAAAAATTCTTTACTGCAGCTGTTAATGCAGTGCACCATGAAAGAGAACTCCAGAATACAGCCAAGAGCATCCGCACCTAACAAGCCAAAAAAGAACTACTCTTACCTGACTTTTACCAATAGCTGTACACCAAGAGCTGGTGTCTCAGTATTTGTGCAGTAATGGCATTTCCACACTAAAATGTTACTAACTGCTATTATGAGGAATGCTTGAACACTGTTCAAACACCAGATTTAAGAAATGAAGTCAATACATCTTACAAATGACATGCAGCCAGCACAGTTACGGGGGAGCAGAACAGCTTGAGGCCAAGCCCTCTGGTATAACTGACGCTAAATCAATTCTCTGTAAGAGGAGGATAATAGACCAAATCTAACTAAGATTTAAGAAGTGTTACTACACTTGCATTAATTTCATCACAAGTATCTCTGGATACGATACAGAAAACCAACGCTGAAGTAACTCAGTGTTGACGGACATAAGTGAGTATTTCATATGTTCTTTAAACTAAAAGGCTGTGGGGACAGGGGCATGTAAATTACTTTACAATTATCTTTAACTTGAACATTTTAATTTTCAACCTCTTTTAATTTAAGTAATGCAAGGCCCTGTTGTTTTGCCTCCTGTCTGTCACATTAATATCAAATCAATTTCAAGCTGACAAATAACTGGTCTGGGGAGAAACACATCGGAAGAATAAAGTTCAATTGTGTGACGCTGCACAGCTGTCCCTAAAACAGAGATCCAAACCAAGACCTCACTTCTGTCTCACATTTGCCACCAAGCAAATGCTTTTACAAAGCTAAATAATAAAGATTGTTTAGGCTCCCTAACAAATGCAAGAAAGCACAATAAGATGTCTTGTCTTTCTCTCTCTCTTTGCTACTATCAATCATGAGGAGAATGCCTGGAATAAAATAATAGCCTTTTGTAAATGGCTGCTGATCTCATATTCTATTTATAAGCATCTGCAAACAACGTCATGCTATATTTCTGTTAAAAATTCTGTATATTTCTACTGATGCATTTCAGGTAAGCTTACAGCACAGCACCTGCTGATGCCTTTTGACACAAACTGCCGCCTGCAAGTCAGGAAGAAAGGTGCAGGGCAGGGCTCTCCTTCACCCCAATGGCAGTATGTCTCAGACCACGCTCAGTAAGACATCAAGTGATATTTCTTCAAGATAAAGCTCAGAAGTGAATACATAAGTAAGTAAAACCTACCGTCATGCTACACTCACCACATGAACATGAACAGTAAACAAAATTCCTATCAGTTGATGTTCCAAGCAAAAAATACCCTTTTTTTCAAACACGTGTGCTTCTGAGTAATTACTGTAAGGAAGCCTGACCTGTGGCACTCCCAGATGGACGCAGCACACAGCTCGGTTTGCATTGCGCATGCACTACGTAAGCAGGAGCACGAGTTCTTAAGCGAAAGCTCGTGTATTTGTAAACTATTATAGCCTGAATACGAATCCTGTCCTAAAGCAAGAAGTGCATTCCCCCACTTCTTGGAGCTCTCCTCTCTTAATACTGCCATTTTGCCAAATGCTAAGCGTCTTCACAGCAGGGATTTGTAGGAAAAGAAACAAGTGGGAGGAGAGAGTTACGGGATAAGATAAGAGGGGGAGAGATGAAAGAAACAAATTAATGGGAAGGCGAGGAGAAAAAGCAATAGATGAGTAAGTACAGGAAAAAGTGAGGAGGAAATAAAGGAATGGGATGCGAATCAATGAGATAAACCTGTAAAACAAAGGCTGAGATGTGTCAGAATACTACTTTACCAGTTGTGAACTGTCACTGGAACATTAGCGAACCAAGGGAAATAATATGACAGAAGACACGAATGTAATTTTCAGAATGAACGTTTAAAAAGAAAAAAACACCACAACAAAGTAACTCAATTGCTTGGAAAAAATCAAACAAACAAAAAAAAAAGCCCAGCAAATGTGATTTCTGCTTCAAAATACTGTTAGAAGAATACCCCCAAAAGCACCACCCTGATTAGCAAAATTTAAATGCCATGGCAAGTAGGCTGTTGACCACATTAGATTTAAAATAAAAAAGCTAATATACCTCACGTCAGCAGAGGTGATACCATGATGGCAACTGAAACTGTGCAAATAGAATTATACACAAGGTTTAAGAACTTAGTATCTATAAACAAAACAAACAAAAAAAGGGAGAGAAGATAGTTTGAGAGATGGATTTTCCAAGAATATGGATAATTATAAGTACATTTGAGTGAGCAAGCAGATAATTATGATGCATTTTTTTATGGTGCGTTATGATGCAAAATATTGGATAGTTCTTTAAACTGCATGCATCTTCATACAGGGCTCTGCACAGTACTTATATATCTTTAGTTAGTAACAAGCTATCTAAAATTCTATGGGCATTTTTATTATATTCAGCCAGTTGTGCTTAACATGACATCCTTCCAAGAATTTACGATTGGATCAGGAAAACAGGGTCCAATGCAAAAAGCAGTTTGCATGGAGCCAAGGTCCAACTCCTGGTCCTGCTTCGTGGTGTTTGCAGTGTTGACTTCTGTAGATACGTTCATCGCTCTGAAGAAACTACCAGCTGTTCAGAGGCTGACTCTTCAATCATTAAATATTTTAAACCATTGCACGAAACCTGGCTCTGATGTGCGAGGATCAGATTGGGTTGTTCTAACAGTTCCTTTGGATTAGACACTTGGATGTCACTTGAAAGCTACAGTCCTATCCAATTCCGTGTAATACACTTAGCTGTAGACTCAGAAGAACTACAAGAGTAATTTTTCATATTTTGGAAAGAGAATTAGAGATATCCTGAGATACAGAAGCAGAAGAAATACTCTCAGAAAAACCTCTGCTTATTGGAGGATCTAGGTTAAGTAAGAAGAGCTGTACGAAGGAAAAACAGACTTCAAGCTTAAAGCAGACACATGGTCTTTACGGGCTATGGGGAAGACTCAAAATTCTTTGTGAATTAATTGTATAGGACACCAAACGTGGAAGGTTTTTGTTAGTATCATACAACACAAAATTTATAAAGGCACAAAAAGATGCAAGAAATGTAGTTGCAGCTGCCCTTATTGAAGCCAAATAAGCTTTTATAATAACAAAGGAACACATAAGTCTGTGTGTGAAGTATATTAATGTTGCTTTAGAAAAGATATCTGAAAAAGACACACACTGCTAATGTTCAGTTCACATCAAAACAAGCAATAAAGGCCAAGAAAATAAAGGGTTTGCGGCATAAGGCAAAATGTACGCATAGAAGAGAATACCTGGTGATCTCCAAGGAAATGACTTCTCAGTAGAGCTGCGGAAAGAAAAAAAGTTATCACCAAAAGAACCACATATCTCGACAGGGTTTCTTTCTTTCTTTCTAAACCCAAATGTACCACATCCTACAAAAGCCAGCAGACAAAGTTTCAGGAGCCAGCACTTGTAGCTCTTTGTACCCAGAACTAAACCTCTGGGTATTGATTTTTATTTTGCATTAATCATGGGGAATTCCCTGTAACTCACTGTCTTATAAATTACCAAGGAGTTTGGCCTTCCCGCATCAGGACAGATAAGGATGTGACGTACGTCTTATTTAAGGTGTGAGGATGTGAACAATTCCATGCAGCAGAAGTTCAGAATCGTGTGTGTTGGGTTAGCAGTAAGCAAACAGCTTCCAAAAGAAGGGCATTCACTGCTGATGGCAGAGTCTAGCACGGAGGTTTGGGAATCACAACTCTAGTGCATTTTGCATCTACACATAATGCATTTTGAATAAATGAACAGAAATGGAACCTGCACATTTCATTATCAGTTCACTTCCCGGTATCCTCGAGAGAATTCTGATCCTTTGCAGACGGTAAAAAGCGAAGCCACCTGACACAGCAGAACACATCTGCCTCCAAGTACAAAAGGTAACGCATTTTTTACACGGTTTAGGTGGAGCATGCCTTGGGAAACAGCTACTTCCAAGATCCAGCAGGTGTTCATCTACTGCGTAAACACCTACTTGCATTTTTCAAATAATTATTTTACAGACATCTATCTTAACCATTTTGTTTCTTCTACAAAAACACTCGTGCTGATATAGAAGCAGTGCACAACTATCTTTATAGACAGATGCACAATTCATCCACTGGATACTTTTTTTAAAATAAAAAACACTGCTCCTTCACTCTACATATTGATCATCGAACTTGGAGCGTTAAGCCATTTTGCAATGCTTGTAGGATAGTATTTTCCAAACAAAAAGCTGTTTAGAAGAAAATACGAGCACCTCCATCAGGCTTTACGATGTCTGTGCGTCAGCATGCAACCGTAATGTTGGATAAGATGCATCTATTTCTGCATTATTTATTTTACTTTTCTACCACAGCTACCAACTACAAACAATATTTTCGCACAGCAACTTGAACAATACTACATATTTACTTTGCTCTATAAAAACAAGGAACTTCTTTTGGAGTCAATATCGTTGTGTATGGAAGTGCTAAACCTGCACTTAGGAGCTCTAGGACTCAGGTCCAGTGTCAGAATAACTAAACACGTACATAAACAAATCCAAACTCCATGTCACATCAGGAGAAGCAACAGATTCATTCAAGTATCATTCTGTGGGCATAACGAGGATAACTTAAGGACTTACCCTACAACAACCAACAACTACCTTCCCCAAAGCTCCGCTCTGTTCCAGGTGAGTTGTGCCATCCCACCCGCTGACACCCAGGGGAAGCAGGTTATTTGCAGGGGTGTAACCCAGTGCTAAGCAGAGCTGCCAGTCAACACTTAGTGTCCGTTGAGACAGAGTGCTTTAGCTGTCCTTCATCTGCCAGGTTAAATATCCAGACTGAGAGCACACTCACACTTGTAAGAAGTGTGAAAGCTTAAGTCTGTGTATAACTAAATTCCTCGTAGAGGTAGATTAAAAAAAAATAAAGCATTTGTTAAAATCTATATACTGTAATACACATTGCTAGTAACAAGCAATCGTCAAAATAAGTATAATGAGATTTTGTATTTTTGATTGTTTTGCTGATAGCACAAGTTTTCACTCCCATTTTAACTAAGGATACACTTTCAAGGCGGCTTTTCAGCTCCAGCTTTTCTGACAGGCACCTTCCTGCCTTCACCAACACTGCTGTACACAGCTGCCTCGCGGCCACGTGCAGCCCAACAGCTCTGCCACCAGCATGCCCAGAGCAAGTGGCACTACGAGTCATGGGGAGGGATTCGGCTGGTGAAGGCAAGCAACTCGTGCTCCGGGTAGGAATTTAGAAGGCCGTATCTGGAGCACTGCTCCCGAATTTGGCCACCCATTGAAAGGCACTAATCCAGGTCGGATCCTGAAGCTGAGAGGTGACCCCACCAGCCCGGCCCTGCACGCCGCACAGCACTCAGCCAGAACGCGGCCTCTGCCGGCTCTGTACCCCCACATCTCTGTACCTGAATGATGCACTGTGGGAACCAGCGCTCTTCGGTGCTTCAGCTGTATAAGGCTTCAGAGAGGGACTGGCTAACGCACTCTACCTGGTTTGCCAGCGCTGTCCGCCAGAGCTGAGGGCAGCTGAGGCACTGCCTGCACCTCAGTGCACGTATGCAGGAGACTGCTCACAGGAAGAACAACAGCCCAGCTTCACAGCACAGTCAGCGACTGGAGAGCACAGCAGCTATTTACATACGCAGCTCGGGTCAGTATTAATTCATGGCTCTTCAATTTATCAGCAGAGCATCTCACCAGTAAACCACAGTTTTACATATTGGAAAACTAGAAATCAAATTGCATAAAAAGCAAAATTCCTGCGTTTCATGGGCATTGAAAGCTTTGACAGACCACCAAAAATGCTTACGGTCTGCGTAAACAGAGAACAAAAATACAACACCAGAGCTGTAACAAGAAAATTACCCAGTTATCTGTTTGTTCTGGGTAAACGGAACAAAGCAAAGTTGCAAGAGAAAAAAATAAAACTAAATGGAACAAAAAAAACCCAAGAACAACACAGTTCCTTCATTGCTCTGGTTATCAGAAAAGAAAAAATGCAATTAAAAAAAAAACAAGAAACCACACCCATTCAATTAGAAGATAGAGGAAACAGAACAACACAGAAAAGCCCAGCAAATGCTCAGAACCGCCATCCTCAGAAGGTGATGGAAAACTTCCCAGCCACCCCAAGCTGTTCCTCACTAGGGACAGACTATTAAAAATGTGGTGCTCAAACCAAACTACGGCTAGAAGAGAGAATTCTTGACGGGCTTCAGTGGCAGATGGCTAAACACACCAGGCCCCGCTGTACGCAGCAATTTTTCCAGTGCCTCCTTTTAACGGTGCCACAGACCACACTGAACATGCTGGATATCTGTGTTGTCAGGTAGTTACCCGAACCCAATTAAAACCAGAAATGCACTACTGAAGCGTCAGTGATAGGAGCAGGCCAAGACAGCTTTTGGAAAAGCCCAGCCTGTCTCGTGGACCTGCCCAGACTGCTCAGCTGCGGCCAGGGCAGGCAGCGAGCAGTGAGCCTGTCCGTTCACCTCCACGTTTGAAGGTCTCTGACACAGCCTACGGCACAGTTATGTGTCTAGCCATGAGAAATTTTAAAAAGTGTGTATGATTAGAAAACAGCTCATACAAAAGAGAAAAGTTTCTTAATATTTTTAATGAATAAAATGAATTTTAATGAATAAAAATTATCTGTCGAAGAGCCCCAGAATTTCTTCCAGCTGCAGTGCTTACGTACCTCTACGTGGAGTGCTGGAATCTGGAGGTGATATTACTTTATTAAACACCTGAGAATAATTCAAGTGGATAAATGAGTTTTATAGGCAAAGGAGGGAATATTTTGACCAGCTCGTACACAACGGAGGTTTTGTGTCCACCTTAACCACTAGCAACATGCCTATGAGCACGACTGTTGTGTTTGTACGCCCAGGACAACTCGAACACCTGAAATCCTGCGTAGGCAGGACAAAACTGCACAAGTGGAAGGGAACAGCAGTGGAAATTTCTGGCATACCAGTACAATCAGAAGAGGAACTAGGATGAAAGTTTGAAGAAAACATGAAAAATCTTGAAACATTGCTAATGCTGTAACCTAAACAAATGGGTCCGTTCCTGTTATTCTTTCTACCTGGGAAATGGAATATAAGAAAATATGAGTTCATTTCCTGAGCCAACGCTGAAGTAAGGGCATTTCTGAGAGTGATCGGAGGGTACTGACAGAGCAGGAGACAAGGACGCTGCTTTGCCAGCAGGAGAACAAACAAGGCTAACAATGCACACCCAGCTTTGGAAATGGAGGTCACAAGATATCATTACAGCCTAAAGAGTTACCGAATTAAAAAACCCTCATTTTTATATGTAATTATTTGTAATACAGAAGACAGAAACTCTACAGCTGGATAAAAGAGGATTTATAAAACACTACTAACACCTACAAAGTCTGAGGAACGTGCTCAAAATGTGCCTAGAAATTTGGGGACATCATACACGCAAGCAATTTCAAACACGTCTATCACGTATTTCGGACTTTGCAGGAGGCCGGAGCAGCACCCTGACTAGGATCTGCAAGAACCGCGCTCAGCGCAGCACGGTGAGCACTGCTGCCACGACAAGCCTGCTCTGCATGCCCGGCTGGACGCGTGCTGCCCAGCACTGCTCCTGGGGAGCACCAGCTCCCAGCACTACGTGACGAGGCACTGCCTGCTCCGCCCACACTGCTCCTAAGCATTCTGCCACTTGGTAAGAGCCAAAAACGTGTGAGCATGAAAGTGCAGCACGTGGTCTCACAGAAAATTATCAGTGCTCAATTAGAGAGTGCAATACTCTCAGAATCACTTTGGAATATTTTCTACTATTGCAGAGAGCTAACATTGTGCTTTAATTGGTACTGGAAAAAAGGGATTATATGTACAGAAGGCAGAGAAAACGAACCATCCTGACTGCTGTAAATGCACAGTTTTACAGAAGTCAGAAGACTTCAGGTATGCACGTTGTTACTCGCACTTGGTTAAGTCAGTTTATTAGTACTTCAAGTGTTAATTTCTAGCTGTTAAGCATACTGCCAAAGAACGTGCATTCTTCAAATGACCAACTTTAGCGTGCCTGTTATGTCACTTTTTTTTTTAAAAGCGTTCAAGGCAAACTGCTATAATGAGTGTAATAATTTACAATTCAATTAATAACCGAGTATTTTGGTTCCTCAAACCACACAATTTTCAAGAGCCAGACATGATAACTCATGAAAAGAGTGAGAGGAATTGAGCTTGAGAGTCACCGGAGAGGTTAGACAACGCATTTTACAAAGAGTCTGACTTCTGCCCCTTGACACACACTGATATCTACCTGCATCAGCACGTACTCCAGCACACCTGGCAGCCCAGAACTGAGTCCGACTGAATGGGTAACGCTACAGACGGAAAGTTAGCTGCAGTGCTGCATTATATGGGAGCCTGAACATCCCAGTGGCTTCTTCAGAGAAACCTGCGCATGTTATAACACGACACAAAAAAATAAGAAGATACAACTGAAACTTCATATTGTTTTTCCCACTCTGCCATCTCCAATCTTGTAGCATATAATGCATTAAAAATATTTAATACTTACATGCAACTCTAATCCTCATGTATTCTTTCAGTCTCTTATGATATTGCAAAACATATAGGATGGCATGAAAGACCTTAGAAAGGCTGAGCAAAATACCCATTTATAAATATAATTATGAGAAGAAATCATTTTAACAGGCAAGTAACCCGCGAGTACACAAAAATAAAAACATTTTTTAATTCAGGGCTGCAGATGATCTAATTCTTGCTTCTCTACCCATCACATTACAGTTCCTTAGTATATGCAGATCTGTTGCTGTAGTCAGCCTCCACACTCCTCTTAAAAGAGTGAGACAGTCAACTATGCCTGTGTGAGGCTGGCATCTAGAATATAGTTGTCTTACAGGTAGGCAACAGTCTAACAAACCTGAACTGCAAACTACCTTTTGTTTGCTTCCCTTTGTTCATGAGTAATAAAGCAACAAACATATTTCTTAAGGACTAACAGAAGCAGAATGAACCGCTTTTGCAACACCAGCCCTTCTGGGTGAGGTCGGTGGGTTACGGCCTCACCACTGGTGCCAACCTGCAGGATGGACATAGGCATGGACTCGCAGACCGTGCCTACTGCTGCATGGAGCGTGCTCCGTCCTGTGTGTCGTACTTCCCCGTTACCACACCAGCTGCTACAATGACTTCCACTGAGCTGGTGCTCCTGTAACAGGGTGATGTGCTGGTACAGAGGGATGTCTTGACTGAAGCGCAGAACAGCTTAAAGCCCGAGCTGCAACAACCCAATGGGCTCACAAGCACCTGTGACTTCGGGTCAGCATCCATTTTGCAAGCTGCACTATCCCCGGGCCAACATAGTTTTGCAGGGATCCAGTTTAGAAGCAAGTACATCAGAAACACTGCCACACAACTGAGGTGAACGCAGCCTCCAGTTGGACTTCTGACATGAAATGCTCCCAGCTGCTTCAACCACATTAAAGATTAAAGCATTATCTTTGAAACAAAGCATTGCTGATTTCCTCAGGGGAAGAAACCCTGAACAAATGGTAAAAATAAGAAGGCGTATACATCTTTTATTTATTTATTTTTTGATAAGAGCATACTGGAAAATTCTTGGCTAGATGGAACAATATTTTGCTGTGTAGGTGCCCAACTTCAGTGTGGGTCTCCGAGCAGGCTGTCAGCCATCCCCACTTGCTCTTTCAACTAAGCATTCAGCTTCCAAGCTTTTTTTTTTTTTTGCCTCAGGTGCCCTCTTCATTTTTATTTACCACCTTGTCACCCTTAGCAAGATATTTACATCACTCAGTTTGAGGAAACACATATCTTTTTTTAAGCTATAAATTTTGCCACTATATTTGCGTCTCCTTTGAAACTCCTCCAAACTATTGTTTTACCTTAATTCTTTCGAACACTAACTCTACCAGAAGCAGCTGGTCGTGAAGAAATGGAAGAATCTGATTCAAATACAGAATTTTTCTTTCAGCATCTCACACATCTTTAAAAAAGTATATCCACATTAAAGAATAAGCCAAAAGTATTAATGAAGTACACACATATCTCATTATGTGTAGAGAAAATCTAGTTAGAATTTAGAGTCCCTCAGTAAAAAAGCAACGTAGCATTGCCTTCTTATCTTTATGGGACTAGATTCAGACGGCATAAGACAATTTAGAAAAAGTAGAACAGCGGTCAGAATACAAGGGTGTTTGCAAAAACATATGTATACTTGAAGGGAGTGCATAAACAAGGGGGGAACGATTGTTTCTGTGGGTGGATAGCGATAGGAGAAGGAGGAATGGTTTTAAACTGAGACAGGGGAGATTTAGGTTGGCTATTAGGAGGAAGTTTTTCACTCAGAGGTGGTGACGCGCTGGAGCAGGATGCCCACGGAGGTTGTGGATGCCCCGTCCCTGGAGGCATGCAGGGCCAGGCTGGAAGTGGCTCTGGGCAGCCTGGTCTAGTGGTTGGTGACCCTGCACTTGGCAGGGGGGTTGAAACTCAATGATCTTTGAGGTCCTTTTCAACCCAGGCCATTCTATGATACTATTCTATGATTCTATGATATGAATGTATACATATGTTTTTTATATGAATATAATTCATCTTTATTTTAGAATGTTGGTTTTTTTTTTTACAGTTATTAATAACGTATTTTATGGATCTCAAAACAAGTGTTTAAAGAGCTTACCTAGACTCACAAATGTACTCATACAAAGGTATACAATAAACCAACTTATGTACTAATATTTTCTCCCCCTGAACTTTCATCAACTTTTTCACGTAAACAAACATAGCTCAGCTATACGGAAAGCAACTAAGAACAAATGGTTCTATACTGAACCATGACAACTATACATTTTGTTTTCCATCGTGGTAAATATAGAGGTATAGATCACAGAATCGTTTGAGTTGGAAGGGACCCCTAAAGGACACGTAGCCCAACTCCCTTGCACTGAACGGGGGCATCCACAGGTAGATCAGGTGCTCAGAGCCTGGTCCAGCCTGACTTGGAATGTCTGCAGGGACGGGGCACCCACCACCTCTCTGGGCAACCTGTGCCAGTGC